>NC_043971.1:10135515-10185515 GCF_902148855.1 Sphaeramia orbicularis
GAAATAAGTCAAAATCATCTGAGGTATTTTGGAAGCAAACATACTTTATCACAATATAAAACTATATTATGACTTTTGTTATTATTTCGTATCCCAGACCCCTGTTAGAAAAGAAACACCTGAATTTAACATGTTCTACCTGTAAACTTCTCAAACATTTTTTCATGTTCTAACTGTAAATAATAATTTTCTACCACAACTAACCGACTACTTTCTTCACATCTCACTTAAGAAGAAAAATCTCCCATTAAACTTTAAGGAAATACTGATGTTTATGAACTATACGGACATAAATATTGGGACACATCATGTCTCCAGCTGTAAGATGTCCAGTTCATGCTGATTTGAGATAAAAACATCAATATTTCCGTTTAATGGAGAAAATCAATGTTGAGAGAAATAAGTCAAAACTATCTCTGAGGTATTTTGGAAGCAAAGATAACAATTTAAAACCAAACTTACCAATGAAATGATATTTATCCCAATATAAAACTAAATTATGACACGTGTCATTATTGTTTTGTATCCCAGACCCCTGTTAGAAAAGAAACACCTGAATTCAACATGTTCTACTTATAGATTTCTCCAATATTTTTTCTCCTGTGACTGTAAATAATAATTTTCTACACATCTCATTTGGGAAGAAAAATCTCCCATTAATTTGAAGGAAATATTAAGATTTTTAATCTCAAATCCACATGAACAGGACATCTTACAGCTGTAGACATGATGTGTCCCAATATTTTATTTATTTTTGTTTTAAATAATCTTTTTATTAGGACATATTTTCAGCATACATATCCTCTCAGTACAGGTATAAGCATGTCTAGTTTTTCAGTTTTCAAAAAAAAAACAAAACTAAGAACAAACAACAATGTACAAAAAAAAAAAAAAAAAAAAATTAAAAAAAGGAAAAGTAGCCTTCCCCACTTACCCACCCACACACACATTGGTCCACATTCACTTAATTACGAGTGTCCCAATATTTCTGTCCATATAATGTTTGTGACTTTAAAGGCCTGTTGCAGTGTCATGTTAATGCATGAAGAACCATATTGCTGTGTTTGATTAGCACCAATGAGAAGCTTGCTTCAGGCATCGGGCACTTTACGAGCCGGGGACACACTTGTAAACCTGACATTCATTTAAATGATGGTAATAAATAAAGAATATGAGTTGGAAACGTACCAGGTTGACACAGTAACACAATGTTGGGCTCGTGGAGGATTAATGACTTGCTTCTTTCGAGCTGAGCTTTCACATTTTAAAAACTACAAAAACAAAGAACACAGAAGAAGGCTCTGGAGGCGTCAGAAGTGGAAAATGTGTTTGTGTGGATTTTTCTAAAGGAAAGAAAATGTGCAGAGTTTCAGAAAGTGATAGAGGGAGTTGAAGCCTTTACTCAAAAGTCTTAATATCGCACAAGTATTTGAACTCGTTTATGCATTAGTTATTATAAATCTGACTAGGATCATTAGTAATGTGTCCAGTTTGAGTGAGAAACATAGTCGTAGAAAAAATGATGAGACCACCCCTTGTTTGCTTTAATTTCTTGTTCATTTTAATGCCTGGTACAACTAAAGGTACATTTGTTTGGACAAATATAATGATAACAACAAAAATAGCTCATAGTAGTTTAACCCTTTCATGCATAAGTCACTCCAGTGGACAGTTCTTCTCCAGCTGTTCTCTTGTATATTCATGGGTTTAGTTGTTTTAGTTCCATATCAGCCAACACAGTGAACACTTACGCATCATCTCATGTCCTGACATTCAGACCATTACTGTAACTTTGCTGTTCTTGATAAACCTGATCTGCACTAACATGTTTGAGTGTAAATCAATTGTTGTTTGTTAGACAAGAAGATTTTTTTTGCATATTATCTCAATGAAGTGAGCAATTAATAGCATTAGAATATGTTAAAAATGTGAGAAAACACCAGATTAGCAGCATTTAACATGTTTTTATTTCATTGTTTTCATATCCTTCTCTGATATTGGGTTTTAAACATATGTTTCTTAACTTCAAAAATTAAATGCATGGATATTTTTGTAACTCCACAGAAAAAAAAAAACCTTGATTGCATTGTTTTTTTCATGCCTAAGGAGGAATAAAAACACTGAAGAAAAATATCTTGACTAAGGTTCTCACAATTAATGCATGAAAGGGTTAATTTCAGAGCTGATATCTATCCATTTTCCATGGTTTTCTTGATAATAACCAAAATCACTTCAGTTCTTACATTAATATCTATGGCATTGTACTGACAAAAACAGTGCTTTTAGACATTCCAAGTTTTATTTTCTGTCTGTTTTAGTCACATGATACACACAGGAGGTAGTACTTGATTTCATAACTACTATTTTTGATGACTGTTGATGGTCTAGTAATTTTTTTAAGTGACTGTATATGCATTTAACAAAGTGTCCAAACCTTGTCTCTATACAGATGACATATGACATTATTTGGGAAGACTTCATCTAAAATTAAACTGTAGTGGATGTTACATGTACATGGTAATACCAATTATTTCTATTCTTTTAATATCAGCCTCTTTGCGATTATCATTCCAAGTTCCAGTGGACGCTGTAGTGTTGCAGATATATTCCAACAGTCTGAAAAGAAAACAAAAATAGCATGATCACAAAAATCACGTGATAAAATTTCACTACTTTTATTCTGGAAGCATTTTACTTGTAGACTAGTGTTATCTAATACTGTAGAAACAAAATACTAATTAGTCAAACAAACTATGTATTGTCTTCTGTTTTGTACTTAGTACATAGTTTTTTACCTTCGCCAAGGAGGTTATGTGATTTGTCTGTTTGTTTGTCTGTGTGTAAGATAACTGAAAAGGTTATGGATGGATTTGGATGAAAATTTCAGGAAATGTTGATACTGGCACAAGGAACAAATGATTAAATTTTGGTGGTGATCAGGGTTGGGGTGGGGGGGCACTGATCTGCTTTGGTGGAGGTCTGCGCTCTACGAGTGCTTTTCTAGAAAAGACTGCCAAGGCAGATCAGTGCCCCCCCGCCCTCGATCACCACCAAAATTTAATAATCCGTTCCTTGTGCCAGTATCAACATTTCCTGAAATTTTCATGCAAATCTGGGGCACTGATCTGCCTTGGTGGAGGTCTGCGCTCTCCAAGTGCTTCTAGTTTAAAATATTTTTATTGAAAAATATTGCACAATAAATAATAATAATAATAATAATAATAACTTTATTTGTATAGCACCTTTAAAAACAAAGTTTACAAAGTGCTTTGACAGAGGGCACAACAGCAGGATACACGAAGCAAGTAAAAACACTAAAACAGAAGCAACACAATTAGAGAGATGTATGAACAAATTAGTAATCAAACAGGATCAAATTTAAAAATTAAAATTAAAAATTAAAGTTAAAAAGGGACAGTGATAAAAGCAAGTCTATAAAAATGTGTTTTAAGAAGTGATTTAAAAGATGTTACTGATTCCGCAAGCCTTATCTCCTCAGGCAGGCCGTTCCAAAGTCGAGGGGCCCTGATGGAAAATGCCCGGTCACCCTTTGATTTAAGCCTCGACTTTGGAACAGCCAGGAGCCCTGTGCCCGAGGTTCTAAGGCTGCGTACCGGCTCGTAGTCAACTAGCATTTCTTCTATATAACTTGGGGCCAGGCCCATTCGGGCTTTAAAAGGGATCGGTAAAATCTTAAAATCAATTCTAAAACACACAGGGAGCCAGTGGAGGGATGCAAGGATAGGAGTGATAAGATGTTGTCTGTTAAAACCAGTCAGAAGCGTAAAGACAGAAAATTTACATTTCAGGAAATAAAAAAGATAAATGTCATAGTTATTGTTTGTGCAATACACAAAAAGATTTTTTTTAACAAAATATACAGGAGGTAAGCAAACCTACAAAAAAAAAAGCAAACATAAAATCATACACAGAAAATAAATAATCGAGTAAAATTAAATATATAAAAAGAAGAGAAATATAATGATAGTAAAATTTAAAAAATAATAATAATGGTGGGGGGGGGGGGGGGGGGGGGGGGGGTTGTCAAGAAATATAGTTTTAACTGAAGCTTAAATAACACCACACATGAAAGGGTTAAAACGCATATTATTAGTTAGATGTAGTGAAGTAAAAGTACAGTTATATATGGCATCACTGTGTAATTAATACTGTTGTCACTAGACCTTTTTTATGAAGTGGACCAGACTATTTCCTGAAGATGCGTGGGTAGAAATCACTTCACATGTTGCAGATTCTCCATTTGGTGAACTTTACTCCACTTCAGCAGGTGAGAACTGAACACACAGGTGTTTGCATCAGTGAAAACACTTCTGTCAGGGCTTTGGGTTCAGAACAGTGAGATTTAACTCCATCTGTGCAGCAAGGTACAATTGAAACCTGATGAACTCTCCTCATGTACATGTACATGATAATGTTTTTTGTTTATTTGTTTGTTTCTTTTTGGTTCACGTTTAATGGCAGTTTGCACGTATGTGAGAAGAGTGGGAAGGAGGGATTCCATTGGTTAAAGTAATGCCGCTTTTCCACTACATGGAACCAGCTCGACTTGGCTCAGCTTGACTCAGTATTGCTGGAGACTGTTTCCATTACAGGATACTACCCACTTTACAGTACCTGGTCGTCATTGCGATGCAGTGCGTTATTTTTGTGTCGTCTGTTCAGAGAGTTGCTGATAAACTCGCTCGTTGCGTGTTGTCTCGTCTGAATTTTTACGTCAGCCACCAAAGACTGAACCTCCTCGACCGACCATGGTGTAGTTTTGGGCTGTTATCATATGGATTAACCTACCGCGATAATCACACTGGTCAACAACAAATTCATTGTTTAAGTTTTTTGAGCTGGTTTAGGATAATTTTGGTGTGCTGAATCCAAAAATCACATTCATTTTGCTCAATCAGGTCAACTTTCTGAACTATGCTACATATTGGCTTTTTAACATTTTTGCTTACATTTATGGGCATTTTCACATCATATGATACAAAATTCTTTCATATTTCTTGTAATAAAGGAGTTCTGAAGATTTTGCTTTTGCCAATTTATGATTGTTTTTTTTAATATTACAGGTGAATGAAATGGCTTCGACTAGAAGATCTTGCAAAAATAAGCCTGACGTATTCTGCTACAGTTTGTAACACTTAATAAATACATCCTGTTAGAAAATGATTTTTTTTTTTCTCTTAAAACCTATGTTGGGTGAGAACTATATAAAAAATCAACTGATAAAGTCACAAAAATGTAATCAATTTTGTGAGAAGATCAAATTTTTCAAAATCAAATTAGCAAAAAACCTGACCTGATTGAGAAAAACAGATGTCATTTTTGGATTTAGTGGTGCAAAATGGTCCTAATTCAGCTGAAAAAACCTAGACAACTTGCAAAAAAACATTTTTTTTGTAACCCAGTGTTATTGTCAACTTCTGCATCTGTTTTTTTGTAAAACGGCAGGTCACAGAGAAAACTGTCTGACCAATCAGCAGTCTGCAGTGTTTATACGTCACGGTTTAGTATCGCTTGGAACCTCAGCGGAGGTGATACCAAAAAACTAGTACCAGGTACCAGATTCCAAGTCTGTTTTCGTAAAGGAAACACAAAAAGGGTGAGCAGAGTTGAGTCGAGCCGATACCACGCATAAGGGTGTTTTCACACAGCGTACCCGAATCCATATCTGAGTACACTGGATCCCAAAGTCCACTTACTTTTATCCATGAGAATGCAACCGTTCCGCGCTCGAGTACCATACCCAAGTCCAGTTGACAAGGTAGGTAGGTTAAATTTTGGTGGTGATCGGGGGGGGGGGGGGCATGGGGGCCCACTGATCTGCCGTGGCGGAGGTCTGCGCTCTCTGAGTGCTTTTCTAGAAAAGAGAGCGCAGACCTCCATCAAGGCAGATCAGTGGGCTCCTGTGGCCCCCCCACCCCCGATCACCACCAAAATTTAATCATTTGTTCCTTGTGCCAGTATCAACATTTCCTGAAATTTTCATCCAAATCCATCCATAACTTTTTCAGTTATCTTGCACACGGCAAACAACCAAACATGGGGGGGGGGGGGCACTAATCTGCCTTGGCGGAGGTCTGTGCTCTCCGAGTGCTTTTCTAGTTTTATTAGTAATTTATTTTTATTTATTTATTTATTTTATTTATTTTTATTCTTTTTGAAAACCTTTGAGTACAGTAGAAGTACAGTTTCAGCTCTTGTCGACACTGTTCTGTGATGGTTTTGCCACCTGATGCCTCTTGACACAGAAAAAAAAACAATGTGTCCCGACGTTTCCCAATCCTAAAAATGACACTTATTCTTATCAGTGAAAGGAGAGTCTGGACAGCCCACACCACTGACATCAATCATGGCTGTTTGACGGTGAATTGTGTGTGTAGCAAGGTTCTAATAGTTTTGGATTTTTCATTATAGTTTAGTTTATTTAGTTTTGACTTTTTTTTTTCTCTAATTCAGTTCATTTTAATTCATTTTTAGAAACGGGTTTGCTAGTTTTTATTAGTTTCATTGTTTTCTAAATGCTTAGTTTTTTGTGTAATTTTAGGTTTTAGGTTACATGTTTTTTGTCTTCTTCGCTGTCATATTCAAATAAATCCCAGACAGGACTCTGCTGCTTTCTCCCAGCTTTATTCTCCATGTTTCCAGGTCGAGTGGGGACCAGAAGACGACTTAACGACAAATAACAAGAAGTGACGGACCGTTAAATATCATATGGTGCCGCTAGCTAAAATTGCTTGAGTGAAACAAATCGCTTTCCTATCAATCCGACATTGACAAAGACGAAAACAAAGGGAATTTTATCCATAATTTTTATACGTTTTAGTTAGTTTTGTAAGCACACAACACAGTTTCAGTTTGTTATCTTTTTTTTTCTTTTAATTACAGTTTTTATGTATTTCAGTTAGCGAAAATGTTTTTCCAATTCTAGTTTTCGTCATTTCGCTAGTTTTCGTTAACGATAATAACCTTGCGCCTCAGTTTATAAATAACAGTAACCAGTAATCTGTAATGGATTACAGTTTGGAAGTAACTTACACAACCCTGGTTACCTTCCTGCAGACGTACGCTCATGGAAAACCTCTGAGTACAGTAGAAGTACAGTTTCAGCTCTTGTCGACACTGTTCTGTGGTGTTTTGCCACCTGATGCCTCTTGACACAGAAAAAAAAACAATGTGTCCCGACGTTTCCCAATCCTAAAAATGACACTTATTCTTATCAGTGAAAGGAGAGTCTGGACAGCCCACACCACTGACATCAATCATGGCTGTTGACCGGTGAATTGTGTGTGTAGCAAGGTTCTAATAGTTTTGGATTTTTCATTATAGTTTAGTTTTATTTAGTTTTGACTTTTTTTTTTCTCTAATTCAGTTCATTTTTAATTCATTTTTAGAACGGGTTTGCTAGTTTTTATTAGTTTTCATTGTTTTCTAAATGCCTTAGTTTTTGTGTAATTTTAGGTTTTGTTCTTTTTTTTAACATTTTTTTGTCTTCTTCGCTGTCATATTCAAATAATCCCAGGACAGGACTCTGCTGCTTTCTCCCAGCTTTATTCTCCATGTTTCCACGGTCGAGTGGGGACCAGAAGACGACTTACGACAAATAACAAGAAGTGACGGACCGTTAAATATCATATGGTGCCGCTAGCTAAAATTGCTTGAGTGAAACAAATCGCTTTCCTATCAATCCGACATTGACAAAGACGAAAACAAAGGGAATTTTATCCATAATTTTTATACGTTTTAGTTAGTTTTGTAAGCACACAACACAGTTTCAGTTTGTTATCTTTTTTGTTTCTTTTAATTACAGTTTTTATGTATTTCAGTTAGCGAAAATGTTTTTTCCAATTCTAGTTTTTCGTCATTTCGCTAGTTTTCGTTAACGATAATAACCTTGCGCCTCAGTTTATAAATAACAGTAACCAGTAATCTGTAATGGATTACAGTTTGGAAGTAACTTACACAACCCTGGTTACCTTCCTGCAGACGTACGCTCATGGGAAAACCTCTGAGTACAGTAGAAGTACAGTTTCAGCTCTTGTCGACACTGTTCTGTGGTGTTTTGCCACCTGATGCCTCTTGACACAGAAAAAAAACAATGTGTCCCGACGTTTCCCAATCCTAAAATGACACTTATTCTTATCAGTGAAAGGAGAGTCTGGACAGCCCACACCACTGACATCAATCATGGCTGCTGACAGTGAATCGGGTGTATAGAGCGTCTTCCCCACGGGAGGAGACAGAAGCTGAGACAGCTGGACAGTCGGGGATCCCCAGGGCTGGGGCGAGGCAACCCCCACCTCACCCCCACCCCCACCCCTGTGTGTGTTGTACCCCGTGCCAAATTCCTCCCTCATTATCCACAATGTCTCCGATGCAGGCCCAAGAGCACAAAGGAGGGTTGAAGCCGCTCCCATGCACTGACCCTGTGTTGTCTATTCTAGTGTCTGACAGTCCAACATGGAGTCCATTCTATCTACAGGAGCAGGGCAGGACACAACCCCCCCCCCCCCAGTGTTTATACACATATGGAAGCCTGATTCCCTCCTCATTGTGCTCCCATGACACCTCTGTGGATGCACATTCACACTTGTTTACACAGATGTATATTTATCTCATGCCTGGACATGCAGGGGCGGAGCTTTTTTTCCAGCCAGATGACCCCTGGGAGACCAAGAAGAAAGACCCCAAGAGGGGCAGATGTGTGGATTAGGAGTCCTCCACCCTTTACAGGACACTGACAGAAAACCCTCTGAAATTCAACATTTTAACCACAGTGTGTTAGTGTATGTGAAGGCGTATTAGGGCCACGTAAGAAAATAAAAACGCTTGTCATTACGAGGATGAAGCCGCTATATTTTGAGAATAAAGTAATTATTTAAGGAGAATAAAGCCGTAGTTTAAAAAAGCTAATTTAATGAAATACAGTTGTTATATTTTGAGAATAAAGTCATTATTTAACAAGAATAAAGTCGTAGTTTAAAAAAGCTCATTTAACGAAATAAAGTTGGTATATTTTGAGAATAAAGTCATTATTTAACGAGAATAAAGCCGTAGTTTTAAAAAAGTTATTGTTTAACGAGAATGAAGTCATTATTTCACGAGAATAAAGCTGTAGTTTAAAAAAAGTCATTGTTTAACATGAATAAAGGTGTTATATTTTGAGAATAATCATTATTTAACGTGAATAAAGTCGTTATATTTCAAGAATAAAGTCATTATTTAACAAGAATAAAGTTTGTAGTTTAAAAAAACTCATTCAACGAAATAAAGTAGTTATATTTTGAGAATAAAGTGATTATTCAACGAGAATAAAATCGTAGTTTAAAAAAAGTCCTTATTTAACAAGAATGAAGTTGTAGTTTAGAAAAAAACTCATTTAACGAAATAAAGTCATTATATTTTGAAAATAAAGTCATTATTATGAGAATAAAGTCGTGGTTAAAAAGTTATTGCTTAACGAGAATAAAGTCATTATTTAACAAGAATAAAATTGTAGTTTAAAAAAAGTCATTGTTTAATGTGAATAAAGTCGTTATATTTTGAGAATAAAGTCTTATTTAACGAGAATAAAGTCGTAGTTTAAAAAGTCATTATTTAAGGAGAATAAAGTTGTAGTTCAGACAAAACTCATTTAACAACATAAAGTAGTTATATTTTGAGAATAAAGTCATTATTTAACGAGAATAAAGTCGTAGTTAAAAAGTCATTGTTTAACGTGAATAAAGTCATTATATTTCAAGACTAAAGTCATTATTAATGAGAATAAAGTTGTAATATTTCGAGAATAAGTCATTATTTAACAAGAATAAAGTCGCAGTTTAAAAAAGTCATTATTTTAAAAGGATAAAGTCGGTATATTTTGAGAATAAAGTCATTATTTAACGAGAACAAAGTCTAATATTTTGAGAATATGTCATTATTTAACGAGAATAAAGTCGTAGTTTAAAAAAGTCATTATTTAATGAGAATAAAATTGTTATATTTCGAGAAATAAAGTCATTATTTAACGAGAATAAAAGTCGTTATATTTCAAGAATAAAGTCATTATTTAACGAGAATAAAGTCGTTATATTTCAAGAATAAAGTCATTATTTAACGAGGAATAAAGTCGTTATATTCAAGAATAAAGTCATTATTTATCGAGAATAAAGTTGTTATATTTCAAGGTTAAAGTCATTATTTAACAAGAATAAAGTCGTAGTTTTAAAAAGTCATTGTTTAACGAGGATAAGTCGTAGTTAAAAAAAGTCATTATTTAACGAGAATAAGTCAGTATATTTCAAGAAAAAAGTCATTATTTAATGAGAATAAAGTCGTAGTTTTAAAAAAGTTATTGTTCAGCGAGAATGAAGTCATTATTTAACAAGAATAAAGTTGTAGTTTTAAAAAGGTCATTGTTTAACGAGAATAAAGTCAGTATATTTCAAGAATAAAGTCATTATTTTTATGAGAATAAAGTTGTAGTTTAAAAAAGTCATTATTTAACGAGAATAAAGTCAGTATATTTCAAGAATAAAGTCATTATTTAATGATAATAAAGTCGTAGTTTTAAAGAAGTCATTGTTTAATGAGAATAAAGTCGTTATATTTCAGGCGCTCAAAACGACTTTTCTCCTGTCATGACTCAAAACTATTGTTGCAGATGGACCTGTGGAGTCGAATTAATGAAGAATTCAGACCCAAGCAGAGCATTTACAGTTTATGGAGACCACAGGGAAATGTTTGAAAATGCATAATTCCATGTTTAAAAAAGCCAAATATCACTCCTTTCATACCAAAGTGGAGCCATCTGCAGAAATGGACATTTTTGGCGTTCTAATTAATGAGCTCTTATCGGCCACAGACGGAAAAAAGCTTTCTGCCTTTGCCTTCCTTATAGCCCACAGGAGAACAGCTCTAGAGTGGAAATATCCTGATCCACCAAGAGCGTCTGTTTGGCTTTGGGATCTAAGTTTTTCTGAAAATGAGAAAAAATAAACTATTTCACCAGAGGATCCCTTTTTTTTTTTTTTTTGTTGGTTTGTTTGTTTCTTTTTGGTTCATGTTTATACATATGAGGGAGGGATTCGACTGGTTAAACTAAGAAAAACAATTCAAGTTTTGTATCTAAAATACATTATATATTATATTTCATTTCTGAGTAAAATAACTATTAAAAAAATTGTTTTTATTTTCATGTAGAAAATCAAGGTTAATGAAGTTACCGTATTTGGTGCCTTGAAGTAAATATAAAAAAATACAAGAAAAACACATGTAAGGTGAAAGGAACATGTATTTTAGAACATTAGAACATCACTTTTAGAAAATTACACAAACACAAGTGCTGATCCAGACACCTGTCTCAAGGTCAGCAAAGTTACCATATTTGGTTCCTTACCCATAACTGGCCCAGACAAATAAAAATACGAGGAAAAACACATGTAAGGTGAAATAAACATGCATTTTAGAACATTAGAACAACATAAGTGCTGATCCAGACACCTGTCTCAAGGTCAATGAAGTTACCATAATTGGTTCCTTACCCATAACTGGCCAGACAAATAAAAATACAAGAAAAACAATGTAAGATGAAAGGAACATGCATTTTTAGAACATTAGAACATCACTTTTAGAACATTACACCAACATAAGTGCTGATCCAAAATTTTTTAACGAGGTCAATGAAGTTACCGTATTTGGTTCCTTACCTGTAACTGGCCCAGAAAAATAAAAATACAAGAATAGAAAAAGAAAAAAAAAACAAAACACACTTGTAAGGTGAACGGAACATGTATTTTAGAACATTAGACCAACATAAGTGCTGATCCAGAAACCTGTCTCAAGGTCAATGAAGTTACCATATTTGGTTCCTTGAAGTCAATATAAAAAACACAAGAAAAACACATGTAAGGTGATAGGAACATGTATTTTAGAGCATTAGAACATCACATTTAGAACATTAGACCAACATAAGTGGGGATCCAGACACCTGTCTTAAGATCAATGAAGTTACCATATTTGGTTTCTTATCCGTAAACTGGCCCAGAAAAATAAAAATACAAGAAGTAAATATATATATATATATATATATATATATATATATATATATAAAGAAGGGAAACACATGTAAGGTGAAATAAACATGTATTTTAGAACATTAGAACAACATAAGTGCTGATCCAGACACCTGTCTCAAGGTCAATGAAGTTACCATATTTGGTTCCTTGAAGTAAATAGAAAAAAATAGAAGTACGTTCATGCAGAGGTGGACCTTACAGACCCTGTAGACCACATTGGACCTGACATTGTTGACTCACTGTCCTCACTGGACCTGTTACAGTCACTGTCTTGTAAAGAGGCGCAGAAAAGACCAAAAATAGTCACTTGCCCTGATAAAGGGTTAACAGAGCCTGCAGAAACATTTGGCTGGATATGAGTCATCGCTGTTGGTTTAATGGAAAACAGAAGCCACGAGCCTGTTCTGTAAAGGTTTTCTTTCTGGCAGGGGGGATATTTTCACACTGACACTCCGTTTAGAAAAGGATCACTCATTGGCACAAACGGCGTTACAGTACGCAGAGTAAAAAACACTGTGCAAGTTGACAAAAACACAAACACTACAGTTAAAACAACTCTCACATAGCGTTAAGTGAAGATAAAGACTCATTAGTGCACAATAGAAGGATGGAGTCTATTGTGCTGAAGTAATGCAAACAGTGTTCTGTGCAGAGCATGTTCTCAGCTTTTTCCTTGTCTCACATTAGTGTTCACAGCTCTCCATTATTACTCGGTGACAGAGATGAATAGGCTATGGCCGGCAGCAATCACAGTCCTCACTAAATATTTACCTGCTCCACTTGAAGAGGCCTGGGTACAGCAGGATGACAGACTCTCATTATTACTCCGCGACTTTTGGGATAAAGCCTCACGGTGTTTTTAACTTATTTTGTTTGCACGGAGTTCAGACTGTGTTACTGCAACAGAAGGTGAGAACAGTTGTGTTTTTTTAGTGCTGGGCAGCGATTAAAAATTTTAATCGCGTGGATTTTTGTGATTAATCGCGATTAATCGCATAGTTGTTGAGGGGCATCAACAGTGTGTATTTCCTTTCAGTGATATTTCAGACTGGAAGTACTCCGGTGATAAAAATAATTGCACATGTCAGTTCTTCCAAACAGCTGTGTCCTTCTCAACCCCACCATCTGAAGACATTTAAAATGAAAATGTCCATGGAAAAAAACCACTACTTTTACACATGTTTATGTCCACACCAGTGTATTTACAGTTGTGAGTGATTGACAGGAGTCTCAAGCCCACTAATAAGTACTAATACTAATAAGCCCAATAATATGTGATGTTCAGTTGTTCAAAGCAAAAGAGGCCCTGAAGTGGTCAGAAAAAGTTGCATTAACGTATGTTTTGTCCTTTCGGTGTTCCCGTAGTCAGTTCGGACATAAGAACGAACTAACAGACACGTTTCTTTCACTCTGTTTGTATGGCCCCAAAAACGTTTGCCTGTGAGTATTTTATGTTCAGTTGTTGTAAGAATGAATAGTATAAAATATCTCTGATGTGAACCTTTGTTGCTGGATAAAAAGATGTTGTAAATCTTAAATTAAGCTGTAAATGCTAATCGTTAGCGTGTCTATGGATTTTCCCATTCAAGTTAGCATCGAGATAAATTGACTGCTAATACAACAGTCACATCGTAAATGAGTAAAGGTTAGTTCAAAGGCTGACATATTATACTTAAACACAACCAATGAATTTACATAAACTTAGCATGAGCCTGCATAAAGAATTAGCAACCCATCTGCGACTGCTAGCATAAACGAATTAGCTTAAACATGTTAATAACACATTGTAATAAACACATCCAAAATAACGTCATAAACATGTTTCTAACGGCATGTTTGCATGTGAAATTATTTAGCAAAAAACAGAAGGATTGATACATACAGGCGTTGAACTGCAGGAGTTACACACAGTTTGATCCAGCATTACTTGGAAAGTTCGCTCTTTTCTCCTCTCGGCCGGCACGTACACACAGCACCGCCAAAATAAAAGCATGAGTTTCAAAATAAGAGTCCGTATGTATAAATCAACTAAGACTTGCTTGAAAGGCAGAACAATAATAAAACGGTGTCAACGTGAGATAAAAAAATTGTCGGCGTTATTTAATGAATGCGTTAACGCGGTAATAATGCGTTAACTTGCCCAGCCCTAGTCTTTTTTTCTTTTTTTTTTTTATAAATTTGACATGTGGGTTTTGGTTTTCGTCGTGCTGATGATTAGCATTGGAGTTATCTGCAGCGGGCAGAAAAGTTAAATAATAATCAAATGTTGTGTGATCAGATGTTGTCGTGATATGTTGTGATGTCTTATTCTCTTTTAATTGTATAGTAAGTGTTCAAATATGTATCTTGTATTATATTGTACAGGTATTGTGTGTTTTTGTGCTCCCTTAACAGTCTGTTATGTGTATGTTATTTGTTACATTAGTGCCCTATCAAGTGTCTAACCATGTCTTTCTCCTGTAAATGTTTTTTTCTACTGCTTTTTTAAAACTTGGCCAGGAGACTACAGATGAAAACTAGCCTTCTGGCTAATTCTGGCTTTTTTAAACCATGTGTAACCATGTGTTTTTATGAAATTGCATTGTCCACTTTCAAATAAACTAAACTAAACTAAACTAATCCATAAAACTTCCTCTGTGAAAAGGTTATTATCGTTAACAAAAACAAACAAAATGACGTAAACTAAAATTGTAAAAACATTTTCGTTAACTGAAATAAATAAAAACTCCAATTAAAAGAAAAAAAAACGATAGCAAACTGAAACTGTATTGTGTGGTTACAAAACTAACTAAAACGTATAAAAATTATGGATAAAATTCCCTTAGTTTTCGTCTTTGTCAATGTCGGATTGATATCAATTTGAAACTCAGTTTGGTATGAATTCAACCAATAGTTTTGCCACTAGAGTGTTAACAAACAAACAAACCGAACCAAAAACAATACCCTGTGCCTCCCTTTCGGGGGGCGGGGTAATAAATAAGCTGTAATTGCATATGAAAAGTTTTTGTCTCAAATAACCAAGGGTACATTGTACAGAATTGGCCCATTTTCTTCCTATACTGAAGGTCCATTCACAAAAGCAGTTGCTTTTTCACCTAAATATTAACTCTTTAAAACCTGATCCATTAGAAACTAGCAACAAAATTAAATTTTTCTGAATTAAAATGTCATCACCCTTTTTTTAACAGGATCCAAACTGTTGCCATATTATTTTGTTTGATATATTTTTTGTATCACATTTGATACATTGAGTGTTTTTGCTCACAACATTAACTTTAGATACAAAAATACATTTCACTTATAATCTTTTGAAAATATAAAACATTTCAGGCAGGTTTTTTTTTTTTTTTTTTTTTTAAACATAAAAATTTTTACAGCCTTTTTATTTCCCTTGAATGGCACCATAATGTAAATATTTTTCAATTTTCAACCACATAACAATATTCTTCTTTTTGAAAATTACCAAAGACTTTCCTGCAAAATGTTTTGTTTTTTTTTTTTAATTTGAACAATTAACATTGAACAGTAAATATACATAGTAGTATACAACAGGGGTAGAAAGTTCTATAATTCACAAAATCTTTTACATTATATAGAGAAATACATGTAAGACATTAGGAAAGAAAAAAAATAAATAAAAATAAAATAAAATAAGTAAATAAAAATAAATTAACATATGTAATAAAAAAAACAAATTGCTCGAGGAATAAATCGAAATTATACAAATTGAATAAGATTATACATTTGACATATTTTTTTGTTTTGTTTGCTTTAGAATTTAGACTGTTTCTCAAATTGTCTACATAACTGGAAAAAAGGGCTTTGAAAATTGATGTGCAAATTTGGAGCAATGAATGTGAAATTTGGCAAAAACAATCAAAAGGTCGATAGTATATCTTTTTTCTGGAGTTATTTTATCAATGTGTGATAGGCCAAATAAAATGTGTTGAAAGTTCAGTTTACATGAAGAGTCAATTTTTGTGTTTATAAAATTATTTAAATCAATCCAAAATATATGTGTGTAGGTGCAATCCCAAAATAAATGACATATTGTTTTGTCTGCGTTGCTGCAAAAAGAACAAAGAGTATCAATATTTCTTTTATATTACTTTCCTACAAAATGTGCATTGGATGCTTTAACGATAACGGCCATATTGAAAAGGGCCAAAAAAAATTTATAAATAAAAAAAATAAAAAATAAAAAAAAGCCTTTCCACTGGCTGCAGTGGGATGATAATCCACCAGGGGGCAGAAAACACATATCGGGTCACATACAACAGGTTTTTAACCCTTTCATGCATGAATTATGAGAACCTTTATCAAGATTTTTCTCCTGAGTGTTTTTGTTCCACTTTAGGCATAAAAAAAATAAATAAATGTGATTGAATTTTTTTTTTTTTTTTTTTTTATGAACCTATTTTTCATGGAGTTACAAAAATGTCCATTCAGCTGGACACCATGTGTTTAATTTTTGAAGCAAAAAAACATGAATTTATTGTCATACTGTGTGAAAACTATGAAATATTTTTTTTAATGCTGCTAATGTGATGATTTCTCACATTTTAACATACTATAATAGTAGTTATTATGCATTCAAATAAAATGTAAAAAATAACAACACACAACTTTTTGTTAAAAAAAAAAAAAAAAAAAAAAACTCTGTTAATTACCGTCTAATAACAATTAGCAATTGATTTACACTCAAATATGTTGCTGCAGGTCAGGTTTATCAATAACAGCAAAGTTGCAGTAACGGTATGAATTGCAGTGTATTATGGGATGGTGCATAAGTGTCCACTGTGTTGGTTGATATGCAAGTAAAACAACAAAACCCATGAATATACAAGAGAACAGCTGGAGAAGAAATGTGACCACTGTGCATGAAAGAGTTAAGATAAAACCCTCAGAACCTGTAGTAGCAAATATGACACAAATGGTTTTATAGGGTTAAAATAATGTTTCATTTCAGAAAGTGTAACTTACAGTTTTAAATTTCCTCCTCTTTCTTGTTGCGTGGCTCATACCTGCAGTCACACTGAAAATAACATCACAATATTTCATCCTGCGTCGCTGTATCGATCAGTCACACTGAACAGGTGTTGGATCTGGAGCAGGAATTCATACCGCTGCTAAACTGAGCCGAGTCATGTTGAGAAGAGTTGATCTGATATCAACAGTGGAAATGCAGTGAAAGTCTACATTAGTAAAGAAAGAAAGAAAGAGAAGAAAGCTACTGTAGAAACCTCTGGTGGAGTGACTTTTGTTGATCTGACAGGTTTGTTCTGATGAAAGGACAGTCCACGTCCACTTCCAGTCCACTGACACTGGGAGGGCAGGGGGACATGTGGACAAGAAAGAGCCTCAAATTGAATGGAGTTATTTTTGTGCATCTCCAGGAGATAAACGACATTCTTCTTCTCTGTAATGGCAATTTTGAAACCAGGTGGATCATTATCATCAACATGTTGTAGCAACTGTCACCAACTGGAAAATATGAGGACTAAAGATAAGTCAACAACTGAACGAACGTAACCAGGTTAAGTAATCATTTTCACACACAGTGGTCACTGTTGTTATTCATTCTATCTATCTATCTATCTATCTATCTATCTATCTATCTATCTATCTATCTATCTATCTATGTCCATCCATCCATCCCTCCCTCCCTCTCTCTCTCTATCCGTCCCTCCCTCCTCCCTCCATATGTCTGTCTGTCTGTCCGTCCATCTCTCTCTCTGTCCGTCCATCCATCCATCCATCTATCCATCCACCCATCCATCCCTCTCTCTCTCTCTCTCTACTGTCCCTCCCTCCCTCCCTCCATCTGTCTGTCCGCCCATCTCTCTCTCTCTCTCTCTCTCTCTCTCTCTCTCTCTCTCTCTGTCCATCCATCCATCCATCCATCCATCCATCCATCCTCTTTCTCTCTCTCTCTCTCTCTCTATCGTCTGTCTCTGTCCATCCCTCCCTCCCTCCCTCTCTCTCTCTCTCTGTCCGTCCCTCCCTCCCTCCCTCCCTCCATCTGTCTGTCTGTCTGTCCATCTCTCTCTCTCTCTCTCTCTCTCTCTGTCCATCCATCCATCCATCCATCCATCAGTCTGTCTGTCTCTGTCCATCCCTCCCTCCCTCTCTCTCTCTCTCTCTCTCTCTCTCTCTATCCGTCCCTCCTCCCTCCATATGTCTGTCTGTCTGTCTGTCCGTCCACCTCTCTCTCTGTCCATCCATCCATCCATCCCTCTCTCTCTCTCTATCCGTCCCTCCCTCCCTCCCTCCCTCCCTCCATCTGTCTATCCGCCCATCTCTCTCTCTCTCTCTCTCTCTCTCTCTCTCTCTCTCTGTCCATCCATCCATCCATCCATCCATCCATCAGTCTGTCTGTCTGTCTTTGTCCATCCATCCATCCATCCCTCCCTCCCTCCCTCTCTCTCTCTCTCTGTCTGTCCCTCCCTCCCTCCATCTGTCTGTCCATCTCTCTCACTTTCTCTCTCTCTGTCCATCCATCCATCAGTCTGTCTGTCTCTGTCCATCCCTCCCTCCCTCTCTCTATCTATCCGTCCATCCATTGGTCTGTCAGTCTCTGTCCATCCGTCCCTCTCTCTCTGTCTATCTGTCTCTCTATCCATCCATCCATCGGTCTGTCTCTCTCTCTCTCCCTCCCTCCCTCTCTCTGTAATATACCTCAGTTTTCCTAATCTGTTTTCTGTTGGCTGTTTACATAATTAGGACTCTAAACTGTCCTTTTATAAAATATGGCTCCATACATTGTCAGCTAATGTCCCTAAATACCATATGTTTATTTTTAGGTGGCAAAGCCCTATGACATCAGTAGTGATTATAAAAAGACAAAGTCAGGTGATGTTAGTAAGGGATTGGACTAGACACCTACAATTTTTATGTCAAATGGATCAAAATATGGTGGGATTATAATAAAATTTGCTGGCAATTCAAAAAAAAAAAAGATTATTCTTATATTGTAAAACATCCAGTGAGTGAAATTGTGCCAAGAGAAGCACAGCAGGTTCATATTTAGATCCCTGAAAGTCTTGAACCAGAAGTAACTCTGAGTCAGATATGAGGGTTCCAGACATTAAATCAGTGCACGCATGCAAACCCTCCTTTTTGCACGTATTAATATGAGTTTGTGGAGGTTTTGATGAAATGTGAGCGGGCAGCGGCCACCTGTGACATGTATTGTTGTGACAAACTGAACGCCAACATGGGCCGATGGCTTTTAACCAAGCTTCGAGCCCGGAGGATTTTGGTCAAGAAAAGTCAAGTCAAATCAAATCAGATTTATTTATAAAAGCTGCTTTTCTTTGTTAAAAAAACCCCTGCTTCATCACTTGAGTTTAGAAAAAGGAAATGAAAACAGGAGATTTATTGACGTGTCTGACCCAGTGCTGCCGGAGATGAAAACTGTGATATCAATAATTCACATTGATGGTCACAATCCAAATCTATCCATAACTTTTCATCTACAGCCTCTTAAAAATTAACTTACCAAATTTGAAGTCCATTGAGTTAAACCCCTAGGAGGAGTTTAATGAAATACACTGTGAGGAAATCACCAAAAATGGCTGCAAAATTCAAAATGGTGGATTTCCTGTTGGTCTGCCATCATCAGCCCTGATGAGTTTTTTTTGTAGATCTCATTGAGATATATATGTGTACAAACTTTTGTTTCATTTGGAGCACGTTTCCAGGAGTAGTGGTCTTTAGGGGGCGCTCCAGAGCCATATTTGAAGGTTCATTTATGAAACGTGTAAAATTTCAAATTTTTTGCCGCCACTCATGATTTTGCCCCGAAAATAAGACTTTTCACACATGTTCAGGCCCCCCAAAAATGCAGAGGAATGTCCAAAATAATAATAAACAAAGCAGATACAAAAGGCCTTTGCAGGTCATTGCATGTCCAGCGCTCGAGCCCTAATAAATATGTAATTGTATATAAAACGTTTTTGTCACTTCTTTGTAGATCTCATTGAGACATATATGTGTACAAACTTTTGTTTCATCTGGAGCACGTTTCCAGGAGTAGTGGTCTTTAGGGGGCGCTACAGAGTCATTTTTGAAGGTTCATTTATGAAATGTGTAAAATATCAAATTTTTTGCTGCCACTCATGATTTCATCCAAAAAATAAGACTTTTTGCTCTTGTTCAGGCCTCCAAAAATGCAGAGGAATGTCCAAAATAATAATAAACAAAGCAGATACAAAAGGGGCTTTGCAGGTCATTGCATGTCCAGCGCTCGAGCCCTAAAAAATGATCCGTAATTGCATATGAAAAGCTTTTGTCTCAACTAACCTTGGGTGCAATGCACAGAACTGGCCCCATCCTGAAGATCTAATCACATCAAATCACATTTATTTACAAAAGTTGCTTTTCTTTGTTTAAAAAAAAAAAAAAAAAAAAAAAAAAAAAGGAAATGAAAACAGAAGATTTATTGACGTGTCTGAGCCAGTGCTGCCAGAGACAAAAACGGTGATACTGCTAATTCGTGTCAGTGGTCACAATCTCAATCCTTTTCATCTACAACCTCTTAAGACTTAACTGACCAAGTTTGATATATATATGTACAAAATTTTGTTGAGTTTGGAGCATGTTGCTAGGATTTGTGGTCTTTAGGGGGCGCTAAAGGGCCATTTTTGAAGGTTCATTAACAAAATGTGTAAAATATGATTTTTTTTGCCATCACTCATGATTTTGCAAAAAAAATAATCATAATTTTTGTGCATGTTTAGGCCTCCAAAAGAGCAGAGGAATGTCCCAAATGATAATAAACAAAGCAGATACAATAGGGCTTTCACAGGTCATTGCATGGCCAGCGCTTGGGCCCTAATAAACAATCTGTAATTGCATATGAAAAGATTTTGTCTCAACTAAGCATTGGGTGCAATGCACAGAATTGGCCCTATCCTGAAGATCTAATCACATCAAATCACTTTTTTTGTCTTTTTTTTTTTTTTTTTTTACAAAAGTTGCTTTGCTTTGTTAAAAAAAAAAAAAAAAAAAAAAAAGAAAAAACTGCTTCATCACTTGACTTTAAAAAAAAAAGGAAATGAAAACAGGAGATTTATTGACGTGTCTGAGCCAGTGCTGCCAGAGACCAAAACAGTGATACTGCTAATTCTAGCCAGACAGCAACAAGTGGAACAACAACAACACAGTATAAAATCTAATTACATGTTACTCGCTGAACAATTTGGGTTCGTTTCCTGGTTGAATGGGGTCCTGGGATGAATTTTCACTCACTATAATAAGGTGCCAAGAGGATTTGGGAAACCAGAACTACTTTTAAACTTGAGAATATACAGGAGGAGTGTGTGGTGTGAGCTGGCGTGTTAGTGTTCCTACAGCAGCAGGGTGGACCCGCTGACCACCAACCACCAGAGTACACACCAGGACTTCACTTCAAGGTTTGGAGCATGCATAATGACCTAAACAGAGACGACTGAAATTAATCTTCTGTGGCCTCTTTATGCAAGTGTGGATTTGCTATTACCTCCGCAGCTTCCCTCTGCTCTGTCTGGTCTGAGGAACATAAACGCTCTGCATCACAACCAGATGCCAGCGTTGGAGTTTAAGCTCCAGTCATTTTCACCTCATTTACAAAGCGGGCACATGACGGCTTTTTCAGCGATATTATTTTCGAGGGAGGCTGCGGAGAATAAGGCGAGTACATTCATTTGTAATCACCGTTTCCCCTCAAGTCTCATAAACGTGCTGCACACAACCTCCTCTCTTGTTTTCACATCTCAATACGATCATCGTGAAATTTCATCAGTCCGCTCGTTTGTCATCATTAGCGTTGATGGAGGTCGCTCCGCACCCATCTGCCGATCCTCAACAATAAGTCTGACACAAATAAAAGCTATTTGGGTTTAGTAAACTCCGTTGCTGTTTTTCTCCGAGCTTTTATTTGTTGTTCTGACACGCAGTATTCGTGGAGAGACTTAGGATACAGCTCTGTGGTGCAGCAGTGAACTTGGCCTTATAAGTATTCTGGTCTCCATCCATAATCTGGCCTGCGTGAGCGGGGACCCAATGAGGAGATGAAGTACCATGGGAACATTTTCTGGCAGAGGAGAAGGAGGAGAAGGGCACTGCGAAAAAAAAAAAATCCTATTTCAAATAGTAATTTTATCATGTTTCCAGTCTAAAAGAACACTTTTGTTTATCTGAAAGAAAACACTGAAAACAATCTGCCAGCAGAGTGCAAAACAAAAGCACATGCACCTTTGCACCGTTTGGATTCTTTTTGGAAACATCTAACTAACATCTAACATTTCAAATCTGATTCTTATGTGGGAAGCTACTCGTTCTTGTAGATAAATACAATTTTCATGACTTGACTTTTGTATTGACTTTACTTATGCGCTATAAATAAATATTTATCCGCTGCCCTTTACATGCCATCTGGGTTATTCTGGGATTTGTGTGCAGTTCTGTCTATTACAGAGCTGGGAAAGGGCAGGGTGTATATGCAGAAAGAAGCACTCCCACCAGTGTGATTCAATCATGGATGTGGGAATTACATGGTAATACTGGGACCAGTTGGGCAAACTACAGGATATATGCTGTTCTCTGATTTAGAAGATGAGCCACAAGCACCACAACGCAAAGGCCAGGAGAGTATGTCACATATAGTGTTGACATTTGTGACTCAAATGTACATTTTAAGTGAAAACTGGTTGAAGTAAATGGGTATGCAAAGACTAGACTTCACATCCTGAGTCTGGTAAGTTTTAGATAGAGCTCTTATTTCTGTCTTTGTGCAGAAGAAATCAATCTAAGTGAATCCCCAAAGGAACTTTGTGTTGGTAAATGCAAGTTCTGCAAATTTACAGGATTTCAGTTCTGTTCAACATGTTGATGAACTACAGGGTGGGGAAGCAAAATTTACAATGAACATTTAGTTGTTTTTTCTCAGCAGGCACTACGTCAATTGTTTTGAAACCAAACATATATTGATGTCATAATCATACCTAACACTATTATCCATATCTTTTCAGAAACTTTTGCCCATATGAGTAATCAGGAAAGCAAACGTCAAAGAGTGTGTGATTTGCTGAATGCACTCGTCACACCAAAGGAGATTTCAAAAATAGTTGGAGTGTCCATAAAGACTGTTTATAATGGAAAGAAGAGAATGACTATGAGCAAAACTATTACGAGAAAGTCTGGAAGATACTATTAAAGAAGAATGGGAGAAGTTGTCACCCGAATATTTGAGGAACACTTGCGCAAGTTTCAGGAAGCGTGTGAAGGCAGTTATTGAGAAAGAAGGAGGACACATAGAATCAAAACATTTTCTATGATGTAAATTTTCTTGTGGCAAATAAATTCTCATGACTTTCAATAAACTAACTGGTCATACACTGTCTTTCAATCCCCGCCTCAAAATATTGTAAATTTTGCTTCCCCACCCAGGGCTCGTGACTGCGACTGAATTACAGTCGCATGCGCCTGAGAATTTCGGTAGTGCGACTGTTTTTGAGATTATGATCGCACGGTGCGCCAATAAAAAAATGAGCGAAAATTAATACGTGCGCCTAGAATAATGGCTGCAGAAGTAACTCGTCAGCTGAAAATAAACAAGCTCCACGCCCCGCTGACTGAAGCGGAAAATCTAGTCCCTGCCCCCTCGCGTGCGCAGGTGGCATAAACAAAGGGATCAAATAACTCCACCGACGTTTGAAACAATCTCCCGCCAAACCCGGTTAGTAGCGCTGGCGTTGTTCCAAGTATTTTCCCATGACGTAATGTATCCTGCAAGTCAGATGATCATGTTGCGCGAATCAACTTGCTACACGATCAGCTGACCGTAACCAGCGAATCGAGGGGCTAATGAATAAACAACAAGCGGTATCCAGACGTGTACATGATTCGTCAAAAGTTTCTTCCTCAAAAGTTGGTTGTTGCAAATAATGGTGTGATTCGTCTTTCTTCTCCAAGAACCAACTAAAGTATATACCACACATTGACAATTGTTTTGCACCTGTGTCAATGTAAGCTTTTTCTTTCATACTCTATTCAAATACTTTATTCGAGGTTGTTAACATTGCTTAAATACATATAGGAATATTACTTGGTATGGCCAAGAGTTTTGCTTGTTCTCCAAATTTTTTATATAATAGTGGTGCGCCTAGATTTTAGCCTGTGCTCCTAACTTTTTAGGGTTAGGAGCACAGTGCTCCTAGGTCAAAAAGTTAATTTTGAGCCCTGCCACCCTTTATGTATGAACTATGTTTTCAGCTCAAAAATGTCCAATTTCATCACAATTAATGCTATATTTTCATGTCACAAATGGCTAAGTATTTTAACTGAATTTACCTGAAAAACAAAAATTCTATTCTTTTAGATTCCTCAATTTTTCGTACAAGATTCTATCCTATATATCACATGTTTTATTTTTACAGGTTCAGTATGGAGTATGGTGCTGATCCATCCTGCTTATGTTACGCCAATACATACATGAAGAATGTCACACGTCACTTTTGAAATCAACAGTTTTCTAATAATAAGCATTTTTATAAAGAAATAACAATTCTATATTGTTATTTACTCTTTAGTATGATGATAAACTATACAACAAATAATTCTGATCCTAGTTTTTGCACAGGGATCATTAGTGGAAACGGTGACATGGCTGCCGAGCATCAGTATGATGGGATCTGTAACAACCATGTCACATCCGTCCACTGACACATTTTGTGTTTTTGTGTCAGCTGTTATTGTTTTAGATCCACAATACTAACATTTATGAATAAGAGGAGAATTAGCAATAGTAAGTCTATAAGTTTATTACTAATAAAGTACTGGTACTGACCAGAGCATCATGGGTAATGTCACGTCCTTCCACCAGCAAAAGTTTTCACATACACGTGCTATTCAAAATCCAATATTTCTGAAAATAGAGCTTCTACTGTCAAATAATATCAGTAGTCTGTGCACAAATGTATTAGCATTATTTCAACACAGTTCTATGCATTTCTTACAACTTTTTTTTTTTTTTTTCGACAAAAATAGCCACTCATTTGACCCCCTAAGTAAAATTTAGCCGATATATGTAGTTAGCTAAGGTTGTGAAGAAGTCATGGTTTGTCATAACAGGCCATGTATACCCCCATATAGACCCAGTGCTACTTTTGTGGTAGTTCCCAAATTAATGTTAGCTGATTTATCACCATTTATCATATTATCTTCTCTATTTTGCATTTTTTTCAGTGAAAATCAGGTATTTTCCTATATTTATTTCACTGACTATGCACTTCATGCCAAGATGGTGCCACATGAGCAGTGTTGGGAATAACGGCATTAAAAAAAAATAGCAGCGTTACTAACGCCGTTATTGTTTTCCAGTAACAGGTAATCTAATGAATTACTATTTGAAACATTACAATGCGGTTACCGTTACAGACAGTGAAATGTGATGCGTTACTATGCACTGATATCTAACAGCTGTTATCCGTCCTAGCTCGCTCAGCCAGGCACGAGAGGTGTGACGTTTGTGGACGAGTCGAGTCTTTTGGACGGCTCTTTTCAGTGAATGATAAGAACCGATTCGTTGCGAGCCGTTCGTTTAGGAGTCGTTCTTCTATTCAAATTACCCACACTGCCTTCATGCTTCATCTGTGTGTCCATGAGTCTGAGTTGTCCATGCTGCCTTCACCTGAACCACTAATGACATCTCCGAGTTTGAATTGTCCGCAGCACATCACATTCACTTGAACGCAGCTACGTGTGCAGCTAATTTAGGGGAGGAGTTATCAGTGAGTCCGACTGATGATTGAAGACATTTACCGCTGGATCAGGGAGGAGCGACTGAAAAAAGTGGAGATGTGGGATTAACTGGAGGAGCATCTTCTTCCTATAAATGCAGAGATGCATTTATGTGGTGGAAAAGTCGGGCCCTTGTTGGACCCCAGCCTGGGCCCTGGTGGACCCCAGCCGGGCCCTGGTGGACCCCAGCCGGGCCCTGGTGGACCCCAGCCGGGCCCTGGTGGACCCCAGCCTGGGCCCTGGTGGACCCCAGCCTGGCCCTGGTGGACCCCAGCCTGGCCCTGGTGGACCCCAGCCGGACCCTGGTGGACCCCAGCCTCACTACAGTCATGGTATTCCGTACCTGTCTGCTGTTCTACTTTATCCAACTGGCCGTGAAACACGCTCAAAAATCAGTTTCCTTTCACATATTTGAAGGTTTTTCAAAAAACAATGCAATGAATAATTTCCCTGGTAACTAATTACATTGATGAAGGAGTAATTCCGGTACTAATTCAATTACTTTTTTGGGAAAGTAACTAGTAACTATAATTACTTTTTAAAAGTAATTTGCCCAACACTGCAGGTGAGTGGCTGTGAGTTGCATCAGCTCTCTCCACTGACTTCCTTTCTTTAGTATTTTTTAGTATTTATCTTCTCTTATAATGTTCATTTCTACCTGTCTTTCTTTTGCACTGGTGTGTTGCATATTGCTGCTGTAAACTGTTAAATTTCCCCATGGTGGGATCAATAAAGTCTTATCTTATTTTATCTTATCTTTAATCATCATGCTGCATTACATTTGAGGGTGGTTATACCAAAAACAGAGAAAACTAGTGAAAAAGTGACTTTTTCAGTAAAATCGATCATTAACTGAGCATAAACCCAGTGTGTCCATCCACTGTCATTGATCCAACTCAATGGGTTTTACTGGTGAATCAATGTTGTAGAAGATGATGGTGTTTCCATGGTAACTATGGAGCCGCTGAAAGTCCAAATGGGTCATATCTGATGATTATGAAAAGATGAAAAACTGCATTTTACGCCAATTATTTACGTGTATTGATAGGATTAATGAATCAGCAGGTATTAAACAGTTTAGATCAGTTGATGATTTTGGTGGATGGTGGATGATCTGCATGTGCTTACGTGGTCACATGAACCTTCTATTGATATCTGCATTGTGGTTGGAATTAGTGCTTGTACAGAGTTGCAGAAAATTGGCATTAAAGATGAATTTTGGAGAAAAATATGTCCTATGTGTTCATAGAACTCAATGCTGTTACCATGGATACGAACTAATGAAATGCTTATCTTAGAAATGGAGTTACCTAATCTGAACTATAATCAACATCCAGCACAGATTGTGACACAAACATCACTTAAATCTAACATACTGAACCTTTAATGAAAGCTGAGAGCATCATTAACTACCTGTTGTTTGTCAAGGTTTTCACTATTTTCATAAAATCAAGTCCTAGTATCTTTCTGTAACCCTACTCTGAATTAGTCCCTTGAGTGTCTAAAAAGAAACGATGGAATTATTCAATTATTTATGAGAGTATCATTGTAGATACACTGCTGAAAAGTACGATGGTTGGTTAAATTGTTATATATGTTTATTGGTTCAAAAACACTGACACTATACTTTTGCACTTTTTGCAGAAGAACAGTACGTCTACATTTTGTTGAAATGCAGAAAGGGTTTTGACTGTTTGAATGTAGGAAAAGTCAGTATAGTCTCTGAGGAACCAGCATTTAAAAAAAGAAAGCTAAGGCAAGAACAAATAAATAAAGTAGATGTATTTCCGTTAGAGGGGTTCATCTTTGGAATGGCCTGGAAAATCGATTCAAACAGTCTAAAACAATTACAGCTTTTAAAAAGATGTACAAATTAACTATTATTTAAAAATATAGAGCTCAGGATTGACTAAAAAAAATACTCGTTTAAAAGGCTAGGATCAATATTGGTAGTTGAGATAAGGACATGATTTACCTGAATTAAATGAAATATGTATTCTCTTCTGTTGTATATTTAGCACTGATTTTTTTTTTTGTTTATTTGTTTTCATATGGAAACATTGTGTTAATTGTAAATAAGGTGAGGCAACATAAGTCTTTAACTTCAGCCTAAACCCTTTCAGTCGCATTGTATATGGAACAATGGATATGTTGTTTTTGTTTGTTGTTTAAAATAATTAACGACCGAATAAACTACTACTACTACTACTACTGTCCTTGAACTGTTTAGTGATTTAGTGATTTTAGTGATTTATTCCGAACATGCAATGAAATTTAACATATATGCGAACTAGCAAAACATACATAATAATACAAATTTCAAGAATCATAACTGGGGATGAGAATCGAGAACTGGTTCTTTTAAAGAATCAGATCCCAGTAGCTCGATTGCTTGGAATCGTTTGCCTGCCTGCTTAACGATTCTGCTTATCGATTCCGCCTTCGTTGCGCATGCACGATGACGTCACGCATACACTGCATTGTTTTGGTCAGAACGTAGCCAACACGGCGTTGAGGCAGAAACGGTCCAAAAAGATGACGCCAGGTCCACTTGTCTGTCAGAGCTTCCATTTCTTCAAAAGGGTGGAATCCCTCCTACACTCAAAAAAATAAATAAGCCAAAAATGTTGACTTTATGTATTTGAATTACATGTAAATTTTCCATGTAATTTTATTACATAAGTTTAATGTAAAGAGTTGCATTTAATACAATGTTTTTTCTATCATATTGAGTCAATATGAATAAACTAAATACCTTCAGTCAGATTTGCTTTAGTTAATGCAAACTTTTACATAAACTGTGTTTGACTGTGACGCTCAGCCTTTTTATGTGATCTTGTAAATAAAGTTTACTTTATTTGTTTAGATTCACTTTATACTAAGCATATTCACATTATGTTTGACTTTTTCGGATAAATAAACTTTAAATTTCATATAATTCAGTTACATTTTACTTCAAAATATTACTTCATGTTTATTAGAGCCAAGAATCATTTTTTTTGAGTGTATGTGCTCAAACATTTATCCACACCATGTGATTCATTTGATTCACTACTTACTGGCGCTGGTGAATCTAGCGGCAGAGTGAACACCAGGCCGTCATCTGGGCCCAGTTCCGGTTCCGGTGTGAACAACAAACGTCATACCCCCTCAAATACAAGTTTCTGAAGGTAGGGGAAAGGAAATGAGGTGCACAACAACGGGAGACGGGCCGAGTCGAACCGGTTCCATGTAATAGAAATGCAGCAATAGAGGAATTAGTAAAGCGTCTTTAGTTTCACTTTCACTGTAAGCCCCCACCCCACCCCGAACTGGGCCCGGCATCATCTGTTATAATTATTATTTGTACATACTGTATATGTTATATTTTCTGCTCAGAGAAGGAAATGTAAAAGACAGTTAACGCAAACACACCCGTTTGTACTCTTTTATTCCTTAACCCAATGAGAATCGATAAGGAATCGGATCAATAAGCAAAATCAATAATGGAATCGTTAAATTCTTATCGATTCCCATCCCTAATCATAACAAACTCAGAAAGAGGAACAGCACAATAGTTCCATTTATATGCCTGAAAAGGGGTGGGAAGAAGTGCAACTTCTTTAACCCTTTCATGCATGAATTATGAGAACCTTAGTCAAGATATTTTGTGTGTTTTTATTCTTCTTTAGGCATCCAAAAAAAAAAAAAAAAAAAAAAAAAAAAATTCGATCCAGTTTTTTTTTTTTTTTTAATGGAGTTACAAAAATGTCCACTCAGCTGGACACCATGCTTTTAATTTTTTAAGCAAAGAAACATGTATTTAAAACTTAATATCAGAAAGTGATATGGAAAACTATGCAATAAAAACATTTTTATGCTGCTAATCAGATATTTTCCCACATTTTAAGATACTCTAATACTAGTCATTCATGGAGATAATATGCAAAAAAAAAACAAAAAACTGTTTTGTTTGTTAATTTACACTAAAACATGCCATTGCAGATCAGGTTTATCAAGAATAGCATAGTTACAGTAACAGTATGAACTGCACTGTATGGGATGATGCATAAGTGTCCACTGTGTTGGCTGATATGGAACTAAAACAAAATCCATGAATATACAAGAGAACAGCTGAAGAATAGCTGTCCACTGTAGTGACCAGTATGCATGAAAGGGTTAATAATATACATGTCCCTCTTCCTTTTACATTACACTTTTACATTTATATATCCATTCACACACACTCATTCATCCATATACACACACATATGTTTATACATATAAACACAACATACAAGTGTAACCGGTGGTATCGGACTCTGCGTTGTGGTTTTTTTTAAATGATGAGACCTGCATGTGTGTCCTTGGAGGCAGTCTCTGTTTATTGTTCTGACTGACAAAAATGATAAAACATAAAGACCTCCGGTCAGTATCCCCGTAAAACACACTCCTGCACAAACCAAATAATAAAGAAATATGTTTACATTATAAGCGCCTAATACAGCCTAAACTAGTTGGTTCATGTAAAAAAAATGAAATTAAGAGGTTAAACCAAAAATTTTTACAAACTACACAGCTGCTTACCTCTCCCACAGAAATCCGGAACAAAAGGGAAGAGGCAAAGGCGCGAAAACTCAGGTTATAGTGCGCAGTGTTACACTGTAAATTGTTCGCTTGGGAACAGACCAAAACCAAAAGTTCCACACACTGACCTGGAGGCCCACAATGTCAGGTACCAAACCAAAAGAAATTGAAATAAAATGAACAGATTTTGTGTAATTATAACAATACACAATATAATATACATACCCACATTGCTGCTAGATAATTGACCCTGTTACACAAATACACATATACGCATACAAATACACATATAATCTTTTACCAGTGCGTTTCTTAGTTGTGCTGGCGAATAAATAAACAAATAATAACTAACTCAAAGAAAGAAATATATCCATTTATAGACTAAACAATGAACAGGAAGCTGAAAAGCCAAGACATGTTTAAAATGAGTACGCACCACCGGAGACAAAGACGTATTGTGTGATCGGACGAATCTAAAAACGGCCCAGAGGGGCAGCTCGCATGTGAACTCTGACCTCAGCGGCTGTAAACTTAGAATAGCAAGGGCTAACAGGGAGAGCTTTTCTATCATGTCCGTTTCTGTCGAATAATTGCTACTTGTTCTCAGTGGTGAGATAGGTCATCACAGAGTCAGGACTGAAGCTCTCCCATGGTGGATATTTCACGCCTGCCAGTGGAGAACTCTTTATCACTCCTTCTCTATTAAAAAGACATCTTCTTCATAGCTGCTGTGAAAGGCTTGCAGCTGGACACTATACAACTGTTCCTCCCTTTTTTTTTCTACTGCAGAGTGCACCCTGTAAGTGCTTCTTTTTTTACACATCCTCATTTCATTGCGAATCCACTCATCCTTAACGTGGCCTTCATACTCTTTTCTGTTCCGAGTCTGCATCAAAGAGGACGGATAGGAGGAAGTCAAGAAAGCATATGTCACTCACCGCAGAAACCTCCAGCTAATCCTTCAATGAGGGACAGTTTGCCAACAGAGTGAAGTAACTAAAGGCTTTTTAGTGACACATTCTCATAGTCAGAATATGCCGGTGGCCTTTTCCCTCCGCCCTGTGTCTGACCGTTCCATCCGACCGAATGCTTTCACACTTTCATGACCCCCTTCAGTCTGCCGTCCAAACCAAACCCTGCACTCCAAACGCTCTCTAATTGGTCAAAACCGCTTATTTGGCTCCAACGGCTCAGCCTCCCCACAAAATGTTCCACTGCCGCTTTGCCACAGTAAAGGCTGGCTGGGAGGATGCAGCGGGCTGTGGGCACGAGGGGGAGGGGCACGGCTGGCATCGCCAAAAGGCCTCCGAAACCAGAGGGTCATACATGGAGCACTCCCAGATGAGCAGATGGGTTCATTAAGTCGAAGGGCTTCTGTGAGAAAATGGGTTCTTCTGAGTAAACAAGTGCATCCAATGCCGCATTTCCACTACGTGGTACTGGCTCAACTCGACTCGACTCGACTCGGCCTTTTTGTGTTTCCATTACAAAAAATAGGACCAATGGCCCTGTTGCTTACCGGCCAAATTAACCCTTTCATGCACGAATTATGAGAACCTTAGTCAAGATTTTTTCTTCAGTGTTTAGCCACGAAAAAAACAATGCGATCAAGTTTTTTTTTTTTCTATGGAGTTACAAAAATATCCATGCATTTAATTTTTGAAGTAAAGAAAAATGTGTTTAAAACCCAATATCAGAAAGTGATATGAAAACAAGGAAATAAAAACATTTTTAATGCTCCTAATCTGATGTCTTCTCACATTTAACATATTCTAATGCTAGTAATTACTCATTTCATGGAGATAATATGCAAAAAAAAAAAACCTTCTTGTCTAACAAATAAAAATTGATTTACACTTAAACATGTTAGTGCAGATCAGGTTTATCAAGAACAGTAAAGTTACAGTAATGATCTGAATTACAGTGTATGGGATGGTGCATAAGCGTCCACTGTGTTGGCTGATATGGAACTAAAACAACAAAACCCATGAATATACAAGAGAACAGCTGGAGAAGAACTGTCCACTGGAGTGGACAGTGCATGAAAGGGTTAAAAGCTTTGGGAAATGTATCCAGATGACATTTATTACACTGGTCAACAACAAATTTATTGTTTCATTTTTTGAGCTGATTTAGGATAATTTTGGTGTGCTGAATCCAAAAATCACATTCATTTTGCTCAATCAGGTCAACTTTCTGAACTATGCTACATATTGGCTTTTTAACATTTTTGCTTACATTTATGGGCATTTTCACATCATATGATACAAAATTCTTTCATATTTCTTGCAATAAACGAGTTCTGAAGATTTTGCTTTTGCCAATTTATGATTAATGTTTTTTTTTTAATATTACAGGTGAATGAAATGGCTTCGACTAGAAGATCTTGCAAAAATAAGCCTGACGTATTCTGCTACATCTGCGGTGAATACACCATTGTACCTAACAGGAATCCTGTTAGAAAATGATTTTTTTTCTCTTAAAACCTATTTTGGGTGAGAACTATATAAAAAATCAACTGATAAAGTCACAAAAATGTAATCAATTTTGTGAGAAGATCAAATTTTTCAAAATCAAATTAGCAAAAAAACCTGACCTGATTGAGAAAAACAGATGTCATTTTTGGATTTAGCGGTGCAAAATGGTCCTAATTCAGTTGAAAAAACCTAGACAACTTGCAAAGAACATTTTTTTTGTAACCCAGTGTTATCACCCAAGTTCTGTGTATTTATTCTATTACAGAAATATCCCATGTTTTGGTCATATTCCAATCACATCTGTCAAAAATTCAAATTCCAACTTGATATCATTGATACTGATTTATTGGATCAATCCACTTCCTATCTGTTATGATGAGAAAATTTTTCAAAGTCGCACCAAATCCAGAATCAGATCCAGATGGAAATAATTTCAATACCTTGTGTTGACATCATCATAAAGAAGCTGTATATCAAATTTGAAGTCAATCAGAACTGGAGTTTCGGAGAAGAAGACAATTTAAATTTTTTCCCCATAAGAGCCCATGTTAAATTTCACTGGTCTACAAGGAAAATGCTTCCAGAATAAAAGTAATGAAATTTTACCACATGAGAGTCACTAATAAAGAAAAATCAAGTCAAAAATGCTGGTTGGCTGAACTTTCCAAGATACAGTCTTGGGTCAAAATGTGAAACTCAAGAATTAACGAGAGAATGGGTTTGACTCCAAAGGAATATTTGTCTCAGAGCTACAAGATCTACTTCAAAACACTGTCTGCACATTAGAATACATTCACTTTACAGGTTCTATTTAGTGGAAGATTTATAAAACTATTATATAAATGTACATAAACCAATATATATGTGTAATAACACTTAATCATATACCTTGAAAACATCAGCAAACTGGCACTTTTGTCATTTATTTTCCAATTAATCTTATTAAAATACGTAACATTTAGCACATTTAATCTCTGAAGCAAATCATTTCTAAACTAGAAGCACTCGGAGAGCGCAGACCTCCGCCAAGGCTGATCAGTGGGCCCCCCCGTGGGCCCCCCCACCCCCGAGCACCACCAAAATTTAATCATTTGTTCCTTGTGCCAGTATCAACATTTCCTGAAATTTTTATCCAAATTAAAGGCACAGTAGGCCAAAAAGTAAGGGCACCCCCATTTTTTATATAAATTGGGATAAAATCCGCCTTCTGTATCAGATCCGGATCAGCCTTTGAAATGTGATAGAGGACCCCATTGTCAATTCCTGAATTAAATTTCATGAGTTTTGGTCAATAATTAAGCGAGATATTGGGAAACGAAAATTTTGGCCCCATTTACCACAATGTTAACGAAAATTTCAAAGTGATCCAGAATCCAGGATTTCTTCCGGATCACCCCCAAAAGTTAATCATTTCTTCCTTATCCCATTTCCAACAAACCCTGAAAATTTCATCAAAATCTGTCCATAACTTTTTGAGTTATGTTGCACACTAACAGACAGACAGACAGACAGACAAACAAACCCTGGCAAAAACATAACCTCCTTGGCGGAGGTAAAAATTGTAGACCAGTGTTTTCCGTACGTTCTCGGATCCAGAAGAAGCTCCTGATCAGCATGTGGACATTATGTTTTGGTCATCTCCCCATCAGGGCTGGACTGTAGAAATTTACACCGGATATCATTTATTTTTACTGAGTTATTGCATTGATCCACTTCCTATCTCTTATAATGGGGGAATTTTTCAAAGTCGCACCAAATCCAGAATCAGATCCGGATCCAAATAATTTCACTAACTTTTGTTGACATCATCATAAAGAAGCTGTATACCAAGTTTGAAGTCAATCAGAATTGAAGTTTCAGAGAAGAAGACGATTGAAAGTTTTGTAACTGACGACAGACGACGGCAGATGACAGACGACGACGATAGACGATGACGACGACGCATGACGACAATAGCTTATGGCCTATCGGCTGGTAAGCTAAAAAGAATAAGAAAAATAATGATAATATCACTTGCCATCGCTTTACTTCATTACATGTGAAAGTTCTGATCTGGGGACAGTGAAAACAGGGTCAGTATCATATCACAGATGACGACGACGACAGACGCCGCATGACGACAATAACTTATGGCCTATCAGCTGGTAAGCTAAAAAGGACCTGGAATCTGGTACCTGGTACCTGGTACCTGGTACTAGTTTTGTCATGCCTGCTGCCAGACGCTAGTCTGGTTTTGTCTGTCTTTCATGGTTGTTTGTCACTTCCTGTTTTATTTTGTTAATTTTTCCCTCATGTGTCTTTTCTGTCGTCTTTACTTCCCTTCCTTGATTGTGTTCACCTTTCCCCTGATTACCTGTCTCCGCCCTGATTTGTGCCACCTGTGTCTCATTGTCTTCCCTCCCTTTTGTGTACTTAAGCTCAGTCTCTTCCCCTGGTCAGACGCCAGTTTGTACCTCTTGTAGTTCTTACCAGTGTTTTGATCTTGTCTGTCTGATTACCTGTTTTGTGACCTGTTTTTGCCTACTCGGTTTTTGCCTACTGCCTGCTCCCTGTCGGTTTTGTCTGCCTCGTCTGCTTACCTGGTTCTGACCGCCTAGCCTGACTTTTGGTACATGAGTTTGTCTAACCCTTATGTACTGTTGCCTGTCTGATAGCTTGCCCGTGCATGACCTGTTTCCGTCCCTGACCTCCCTCTGCTTTTCCCTAGTTGGGAAAACGGCTCCGGTAACCGAACAGAGCAAGGGGTTCACGTCCTCAGCCCGGAGGACGAATCCGAAGAGGATTTCACCACCCATTATCCTCAAGATTGTGTCACTCATTATCATTACTCATTTGTTTGTATATACAGAGACTAATAAATCCCTTGAACTTTATTTTCCACCTCTGAGTACTGCATTTGGATTCTGTGCCTGTACTAGTGCCTTCACAAGTTTTTTGGTATCACCTCCATCGAGGTTCCAAGACTGGAGAACAGATACTAAAATGTGACGTGTAAACACTGCAGACCACTGATGCTAATTAACATCATATATTTCACAACATAAAAGAAGACCCAGAAGTTTCTATTCAAATCATGGTGAAACGACTACATCAGATGTGCTTTTACCTACGTGAAGGACAAAAACCTCAGTGTGTGACTGAATGCACTTTTAATTTTTAAGTGAGTGCACATTTTAGTTTTGGTTAAAATGAATCTAATTTAGTGTTAAAGGGAATATTTCCACATTTAGTGTCACCACCTGCTGTTCAGTTTAGTTCATCAAGAAACTTGTCTTCTGTGTTTTCATACTGTGATATTCTGTCTTATGTCTGGTTCAAAACACACCATGTTTTTATTAAATACATTTGAGCCTTTAGCAATTTAGGTCAAGGGGTGAAAGTGGGTCCTAAAGCTAGACCAGTTGAGAACTACTGAGTACTTTTCTTCTTTTTTTTTTTTTTTTTTTTTTTAAATTTTTAATGTCTTGCTTTGTTCTATTTTAATTTTAATGTAAGAATTTAATATAATGAATGTCTTTCTTTTATTCTGTGAATGCATTTTAAAATCACATTTATCTTTTATATGATTTTAATGTATTTTTTCCCTTTTTTAATTTTAATGTAACTAATGTCTTTTTTTTTTTTCTTCTGTGATTTTTTTATGCCTTTGTAAAGCACTTTGAGTTACCCTGTGTATGAATAGTGCTATACAAATAAACTTGCCTTGCCGGAGGAAGTGGATGGTTGCGTTCCAGGCTAACCCACATCACCGGACTCAGCATGTGTTCGGTATTTGTGAGTCAGCGACAGGTTAAAGCACACTACTGTACTGCTGTGAATAATTCATTATGACTGGTTCAAGCACCAGATGGAAAGAATTTACCAAACTGAGAAAATCACAACGGTGTTTAATACGCCGTCACCTGCAGAAAAACTACAAAAATCACCTCCGAGTGCATTTTGTGACCATCTCACCTCAGTATCTGCTCCCTAAAATCCCTCATCCATCTGTCCACATCAAAAATGTCAAACTCATTTTAGTTTAGGGGCCACATTCAGCCCAATATGATCTCAACCAGTAAAATAATAACAGTGAAAAAACTGAAATTAAATTATGATAATATTTACATCTACAAAAATCTGAATAACATGAACAACTGGAAACATCTGAAGAAAAACAAGTGCAATTTTAACAATATTATGCCTCAGAATATTAGTTTGTCCTTTACACATGTGTACAGAAGCGTATTGCATTCACACAAAAAAATACATTTGGCTCTGTTTTTCCAAATTAACGAGATAATTATCTCATAATTACGAGAAAAAATAAGTAAAAAACAAATTTGACTCTTTTTTTCTGAATTAATTAGATACTATTTTCTGAAAAAATTTAAATTTGTCTCTGTTTTCCTTAATTAAAGAGGTAATTATCTTGTTATTTCGGAAAAACAGAGCCAATTTTATTTTTTTGTGTGAAAGTAATACGCTTCTGTATATGTGCATTACAACTTACAATTACAAATGCACAAAACATTTAATAATAGGCAGAATATTTGTAAAATTGTATTTACTTATCTTGAGACATTTCAGGTTATTCACATTTTTTGTAAAAGAATAGTTTGCTATTAAAAATATGGAGGGTAAGCTGCAGAATTAAGCCTTTATAGGACACTGATAGAAATAGTATTTGGTAATAACCTTAGTGCAGGGGTGTCAAACTCATTTTAGTTCAGGGGCCACATTCAGCCCAAATATGATCTCAACCAGTAAAATAATAACACTGAAAAAAGTAAAATTAAATTATGATAATATTTACATCTACAAAAATCTGAATAACATGAACCACTGGAAACATCTGAAGAAAAACAAGTGCAATTTTAACAATATTATGCCTCAGAATATTAGTTTGTCCTTTACACATGTGTACGGAAGCGTATTGCATTCACACAAAAAAATAAATTTGGCTCTGTTTTTCCAAATTAACAAGATAATTATCTCATAATTACGAGAAAAAATAAGTAAAAAAACAAATTTGACTCTTTTTTTCTGAATTAATTAGATACTGTTTTCTGAAAAAATTTAAATTTGTCTCTGTTTTCCTTAATTAAAGAGGTAATTATCTTGTTATTTCGGAAAAACAGAGCCAATTTTATTTTTTTGTGTGAAAGTAATACGCTTCTGTATATGTGCATTACAACTTACAATTACAAATGCACAAAACATTTAATAATAGGCAGAATATTGGTAAAATTGCATTTACTTATCTTAAGACATTTCAGGTTATTCACATTTTTTGTAAAAGAATAGTTTGTTATTAAAAATATGGAGGGTAAGCTGCAGAATTAAGCCTTTATAGGACACTGATAGAAATAGTATTTGGTAATAACCTTAGTGCAGGGGTGTCAAACTCATTTTAGTTCAGGGGCCACATTCAGCCCAAATATGATCTCAACCAGTAAAATAATAACACTGAAAAAAGTAAAATTAAATTATGATAATATTTACATCTACAAAAATCTGAATAACATGAACCACTGGAAACATCTGAAGAAAAACAAGTGCAATTTTAACAATATTATGCCTCAGAATATTAGTTTGTCCTTTACACATGTGTACAGAAGCGTATTGCATTCACACAAAAAAATAAATTTGGCTCTGATTTTCCAAATTAACAAGATAATTATCTCATAATTACGAGAAAAAATAAGTAAAAAAAACAATTTGACTCTTTTTTTCTGAATTAATTAGATACTGTTTTCTGAAAAAATTTAAATTTGTCTCTGTTTTCCTTAATTAAAGAGGTAATTATCTTGTTATTTCGGAAAAACAGAGCCAATTTTATTTTTTTGTGTGAAAGTAATACGCTTCTGTATATGTGCATTACAACTTACAATTACAAATGCACAAAACATTTAATAACAGGCTGAATATTTGTAAAATTGTATTTACTTATCTTGAGACATTTCAGGTTATTCACATTTTTTGTAAAAGAATAGTTTGCTATTAAAAATATGGAGGGTAAGCTGCAGAATTAAGCCTTTATAGGACACTGATAGAAATAGTATTTGGTAATAACCTTAGTGCAGGGGTGTCAAACTCATTTTAGTTCAGGGGCCACATTCAGCCCAAATATGATCTCAACCAGTAAAATAATAACACTGAAAAAAGTAAAATTAAATTATGATAATATTTACATCTACAAAAATCTGAATAACATGAACAACTGGAAACATCTGAAGAAAAACAAGTGCAATTTTAACAATATTATGCCTCAGAATATTAGTTTGTCCTTTACACATGTGTACAGAAGCGTATTGCATTCACACAAAAAAATAAATTTGGCTCTGTTTTTCCAAATTAACGAGATAATTATCTCATAATTACGAGAAAAAAAAAGTAAAAAACAAATTTGACTCTTTTTTTCTGAATTAATTAGATACTATTTTCTGAAAAAATTTAAATTTGTCTCTGTTTTCCTTAAATAAAGAGGTAATTATCTTGTTATTTCGGAAAAAAAGAGCCAAATTTATTTTTTTGTGTGAAAGTAATACACTTCTGTATATGTGCATTACAACTTACGATTACAAATGCACAAAACATTTAATAATAGGCAGAATATTGGTAAAATTGCATTTACTTATCTTAAGACATTTCAGGTTATTCACATTTTTTGTAAAAGAATAGTTTGTTATTAAAAATATGGAGGGTAAGCTGCAGAATTAAGCCTTTATAGGACACTGATAGAAATAGTATTTGGTAATAACCTTAGTGCAGGGGTGTCAAACTCATTTTAGTTCAGGGGCCACATTCAGCCCAAATATGATCTCAACCAGTGAAATAATAACACTGAAAAAAGTAAAATTAAATTATGATAATATTTACATCTACAAAAATCTGAATAACATGAACAACTGGAAACATCTGAAGAAAAACAAGTGCAATTTTAACAATATTATGCCTCAGATTATTAGTTTGTCCTTTACACATGTGTACGGAAGCGTATTGCATTCACACAAAAAAATAAATTTGGCTCTGTTTTTCCAAATTAACAAGATAATTATCTCATAATTACGAGAAAAAATAAGTAAAAAAACAAATTTGACTCTTTTTTTCTGAATTAATTAGATACTGTTTTCTGAAAAAATTTAAATTCGTCTCTGTTTTCCTTAATTAAAGAGGTAATTATCTTGTTATTTCGGAAAAACAGAGCCAAATTTATTTTTTTGTGTGAAAGTAATACGCTTCTGTATATGTGCATTACAACTTACGATTACAAATGCACAAAACATTTAATAATAGGCAGAATATTGGTAAAATTGCATTTACTTATCTTAAGACATTTCAGGTTATTCACATTTTTTGTAAAAGAATAGTTTGTTATTAAAAATATGGAGGGTAAGCTGCAGAATTAAGCCTTTATAGGACACTGATAGAAATAGTATTTGGTAATAACCTTAGTGCAGGGGTGTCAAACTCATTTAGTTCAGGGGCCACATTCAGCCCAAATATGATCTCAACCAGTAAAATAATAACACTGAAAAAGTAAAATTAAATTATGATAATATTTACATCTACAAAAATCTGAATAACATGAACCACTGGAAACATCTGAAGAAAAACAAGTGCAATTTTAACAATATTATGCCTCAGAATATTAGTTTGTCCTTTACACATGTGTACAGAAGCGTATTGCATTCACACAAAAAAATAAATTTGGCTCTGTTTTTCCAAATTAACAAGATAATTATCTCATAATTACGAGAAAAAATAAGTAAAAAAACAAATTTGACTCTTTTTTTCTGAATTAATTAGATACTGTTTTCTGAAAAAATTTAAATTTGTCTCTGTTTTCCTTAATTAAAGAGGTAATTATCTTGTTATTTCGGAAAAACAGAGCCAATTTTATTTTTTTGTGTGAAAGTAATACGCTTCTGTATATGTGCATTACAACTTACAATTACAAATGCACAAAACATTTAATAACAGGCTGAATATTTGTAAAATTGTATTTACTTATCTTGAGACATTTCAGGTTATTCACATTTTTTGTAAAAGAATAGTTTGCTATTAAAAATATGGAGGGTAAGCTGCAGAATTAAGCCTTTATAGGACACTGATAGAAATAGTATTTGGTAATAACCTTAGTGCAGGGGTGTCAAACTAATTTTAGTTCAGGGGCCACATTCAGCCCAAATATGATCTCAACCAGTAAAATAATAACACTGAAAAAAGTCAAATTAAATTATGATAATGTTTATATCTATAAAAATCTGAATAACATGAACAACTGGAAACATCTGAAGAAAACAAGTGCAATTTTAACAATATTCTGCCTCAGAATATTAGTTTGTCCTTTACACATGTGTACAGAAGCGTATTGCATTCACACAAAAAAATAAATTTGGCTCTGTTTTTCCAAATTAACGAGATAATTATCTCATAATTACGAGAAAAAAAAGTAAAAAACAAATTTGACTCTTTTTTTCTGAATTAATTAGATACTATTTTCTGAAAAAATTTAAATTTGTCTCTGTTTTCCTTAAATAAAGAGGTAATTATCTTGTTATTTCGGAAAAAAAGAGCCAAATTTATTTTTTTGTGTGAAAGTAATACACTTCTGTATATGTGCATTACAACTTACGATTACAAATGCACAAAACATTTAATAATAGGCAGAATATTGGTAAAATTGCATTTACTTATCTTAAGACATTTCAGGTTATTCACATTTTTTGTAAAAGAATAGTTTGTTATTAAAAATATGGAGGGTAAGCTGCAGAATTAAGCCTTTATAGGACACTGATAGAAATAGTATTTGGTAATAACCTTAGTGCAGGGGTGTCAAACTCATTTTAGTTCAGGGGCCACATTCAGCCCAAATATGATCTCAACCAGTGAAATAATAACACTGAAAAAAGTAAAATTAAATTATGATAATATTTACATCTACAAAAATCTGAATAACATGAACAACTGGAAACATCTGAAGAAAAACAAGTGCAATTTTAACAATATTATGCCTCAGATTATTAGTTTGTCCTTTACACATGTGCATTACAACTTACATTTCAGACATTTTAGGTTATTCACATTTTTTGTAAAAGAATAGTTTGCTAATATCAACATTTTCATGTAATTTTTACTTTTTTTTTTTTTTTACACTAAAACAGAGCAAATTGGCTGTTTTCATTATTTATAGTTTTAATATGATAGTATTTTACTGGTCTGACCTACTTGAGATCGAATTGGTCTGTATGTGGAATCTGAATTAAAATCATGTTGACATCCTTGATTGTTAATATCTTCAGTGTAATTTTTGCATTTCATAAATTCATCCTTCGGGCCGGATCGGACCCTTTGGCAGGCCAGATTTGGGCCCCCGGGCCACATGTTTGACACCTGTGGTCTACATCAGGGGTGTCAAACGTATTTTAGTTTAGGGGCCACATTCAGCCCAATACGATCTCAACCAGTAAAATAATAACAGTGAAAAAAGTAAAATTAAATTATGATAATATTTACATCTACAAAAATCTGAATAACATGAACAATTGGAAACATCTGAAGAAAAACAAGTGCAATTTTAACAATATTATGCCTCAGATTATTAGTTTATCCTTTACACATGTGCATTACAACTTACATTACAATTAAAAATGCACAAAACATTTAATAACAGGCAGAATACTGGTACAATTGCATTTACTTATCTTAAGACATTTCAGGTTATTCCCATTTTTTTGAGAAAAAAAAAAAAAAAAGTTTGTTAATATCAACATTTTCATGTAATTTTTACTTTTTTACACTAAAAGAGAAAATTGGCTGTTTTCATTATTTATAGGTTTAATATTATAGTATTTTACTGGTCTGACCCACTTGAGATCTAATCGGTCTATATGTGGAATCTGAATTCAAACCATTTTGACATCCTTGACTGTTAATATCTTCAGTGTAATTTTTGTATCTCATTTTAGTTCAGTTCCACATTCAGCCAAATTTGATCTCAAGTGGGCCGGACCAGTGAAATAACAGTGAAAAAAAGGAAAATTATATTATGATCAGGTTTACATCTCCAAAGTTTTCTTAAAAATCTGAATAACATGAACTCGAATTGTCTTAAGAATAAAAAAACACGAAATTTTAACAATATTCTGCCTCAGTTTATCATTTACGCATGTGCATTCCAATCACACAAAACATTTAGTAACAGGCAGAATATTAGTAAAATTGCATTTACTTTTCTTAAGACATTTCCATTTGTTCATATTTGTTCAGGTTATTTAGATTTTTTATAAAAGTATAGTTTGGTAATGTAAACATTTTCATGAAATTTTACTTTTTTACACCAAAAAAAAAAAAAAAAGAGAAAATTTGGGGTTGTCATTATTTATAGATTATTATGGTAATATTTTACTGGTCTGACCCATTTGAAATCTAATTGGACTGTATGTATCTGTATATGGAACCTGAATTAAAATGATTTTGACACCATTGACTGTTAATATCTTCAGTGTAATTTTTGTATTTCATAAATTTATCCTTTGGGCCCATTTGGACCCTTTGGCGGGCTGGATTTTGGCCCCCGGACTGCATGTTTGACACCTGTGGTCTACATCAGGGGTGTCAAACTCATTTTAGTTCAGGGGCCACATTTATCCCAATTTGATCTCCAGTGGGCCGGACCAGTGAAATAACAGTGAAAAAAAGCAAAATTATATTATGATCAGGTTTACATCTCCAAAGTTTTCTTACTCGAATTGTCTTAAGAATAAAAAAACACGAAATTTTAACAATATTCTGCCTCAGTTTATCATTTACGCATGTGCATTCCAATCACACAAAACATTTAGTAACAGGCAGAATATTAGTAAAATTGCATTTACTTTTCTTAAGACATTTCCATTTGTTCATATTTGTTCAGGTTATTTAGATTTTTTATAAAAGTATAGTTTGGTAATGTAAACATTTTCATGAAATTTTACTTTTTTACACCAAAAAAAAAAAAAAAAAAGAGAAAATTTGGGGTTGTCATTATTTATAGATTATTATGGTAATATTTTACTGGTCTGACCCATTTGAAATCTAATTGGACTGTATGTATCTGTATATGGAACCTGAATTAAAATGATTTTGACACCATTGACTGTTAATATCTTCAGTGTAATTTTTGTATTTCATAAATTTATCCTTTGGGCCCATTTGGACCCTTTGGCGGGCTGGATTTTGGCCCCCGGACTGCATGTTTGACACCTGTGGTCTACATCAGGGGTGTCAAACTCATTTTAGTTCAGGGGCCACATTTATCCCAATTTGATCTCCAGTGGGCCGGACCAGTGAAATAACAGTGAAAAAAAGCAAAATTATATTATGATCAGGTTTACATCTCCAAAGTTTTTCTTACTCGAATTGTCTTAAGAATAAAAAAACACGAAATTTTAACAATATTCTGCCTCAGTTTATCATTTACGCATGTGCATTCCAATCACACAAAACATTTAGTAACAGGCAGAATATTAGTAAAATTGCATTTACTTTTCTTAAGACATTTCCATTTGTTCATATTTGTTCAGGTCATTTAGATTTTTTATAAAAGTATAGTTTGGTAATGTAAACATTTTCATGAAATTTTACTTTTTTACACCAAAAAAAAAAAAAAAAGAGAAAATTTGGGGTTGTCATTATTTATAGGTTATTATGGTAATATTTTACTGGTCTGACCCATTTGAAATCTAATTGGACTGTATGTATCTGTATATGGAACCTGAATTAAAATGATTTTGACACCATTGACTGTTAATATCTTCAGTGTAATTTTTGTATTTCATAAATTTATCCTTTGGGCCCATTTGGACCCTTTGGCGGGCTGGATTTTGGCCCCCGGACTGCATGTTTGACACCTGTGGTCTACATCAGGGGTGTCAAACTCATTTTAGTTCAGGGGCCACATTTATCCCAATTTGATCTCCAGTGGGCCGGACCAGTAAAATAACAGTGAAAAAAGGAAAATTCTATTATGATCAGGTTTCCATCTACAAAGTTTCCTTAAAAATCTGAATAACATGAACAACTCGAATTGTCTTAAGAAAAAAAAGCACAATTTCAACAATATTCTGCCTCGGTTTATCAGTTTATCATTTACACATGTGCATTACAATCGCACAAAACATTTAGTAACAGGCAGAATATTGGTAAACTTGCATTTACTTTTCTTAACACATTTCTGTTTGTTTATATTTGTTCAGATTATTCACATTTTTTTTTATAAAAGTATAGTTTGGTAAGGTAAACATTTTCATGTAATTTTACTTTTTTACACCAAAAAACCAAGAGAAAATTTGGGGTTGTCATTATTTATAGCTTATTATGATAATATTTTGCTGGTCTGACGCATTGGAAATCTAATTGGACTGTCTGTCTGTATGTGGAACCTGAAATAATTTTTTTTTTTTTTTTTTTGTTCAAAGTGCTTTTATTGCATATCTAGCCACAGAAAATCATAATACAGTCATTGTTTTGTTTTTTTTTAACCCAAACCCATGAACATTCCCACCTTGTTGCACCAAAAAAAAAAAAAAAAAAGAAAAAGATAACTGACAACAACAACAACAACAACAACAATAATAATAATAATAATAATAATAATAATAATAATAATAATAATAATGAATGAATGAATAAGGGACACAGATTTTCATCACATACTTGTATTAATAAGACTCCTCTTGAATAAATGAGGGATCTACCTCTTTGATGTGATTCAGAACATCCTCTTATAGAATATCTGATTTTTTTCCAATGTTAAATGATGTAAAAGATTGAGAAACCAAGATTTATATGTTGGAGGTTGTTTATCTTTCCATTTTAGTAGTATTATTCTACGAGCTAGAAGAGTGGTGAAGGCAATCAGATTTTTAGATTTTTGGTTAAAAGAATGTACTGAATTAAAATGATTCTGACACCATTGATTGTTAATATCTTCAGTGTAATTTTTGCATTTCACAAACTCATCCTTCGGGCCCGATTGGACCCTTTGGCGGGCCGGATTTTGGCCCCTGGGCCGTATGTTTGACACCTGTGGTCCACATGAACTAATTTGCGCTTGTTTTTGACCCACATCTGAGATTCACAGCTTCATTTTTCACTCACCACAGTATTGACGTGTTTTATTGACTGGAATACAACAAGACTTTTTAGCCAAGTTAGACATTTTTATTTTATCGTCATTGTCAATTAATTCCCGTTGCTCTGCAAAAATAGAGATATGTGAGCGAGAACGATTTCAGTTCAATATATCTCTCAGCAAGTTAGGGCTTTACGGACAAGTTTTCTGCTACATAAGTCCTACACATGAATAAGCTCGGAGATTTATTACCTTTATTACACAACTGTCATGAGGCAATAAAGATCTCAGTCCCAGCCACAGATTTTGGATCAGGGAAAAGGGTCTCTGAGCAACTACAGGATTTTTATGACAGGTTTTTGCAGCAATTATGGAGCGCTGCCGCACACTTTTTCCTTGCCCTCATTGTAATTCTAGCTCTAATTGTGGACTTTTAAATAAACATATTTCTCAAAAGCAAGCTTAAGTGATGAAAGAAGTAATCCTAACCTATGAAAAAATACCCCGCAGCTAAAAAAAAAAAAAAGCATTTCCCTCATTCCCTACAATGACTAAATAAACGCAGTAGAAGAAATATTTATATCACTCACTAAAGTAACAGTACGTCCCACTGATGCAGCTAAAAACTGTTCACTCAGAATGTGTTTTTACTGAAGCTCTTGCGGTAAAACGGTTCCTGTCAGTGTTTTATTTCAGTGCTTTCAGGTTTATTTTACTGCAGCATTAATGAGTAGCCTATGTTACATTTTACTGCTATAATGCTGAGGTCATTTGAAGTACTTTATATACTATCTGAGGTAGTTTAATCTGCAGTTATAAAAACATATTCTATAAAATCGTCGTATTTTTTGCAGAATCGCTGCAGTCGTCTTTTAACAACAACGTATCGCTCATGAGCTCAGCTTCGTGATGTATTTACCTGCTAATCCATGAGGGTGTATTTAATTTAAGAAGTAGGGGAACTTTCCCAACCACAAAAGAACACTTAGTCCACCAATTTATCACAAACATTCAGAATTAACGCATTCAGAGATACATGGACCCTGGAGAAGACTTTTATGGACAACTGTTATCTGGAGAATAACTCACACTGTAAAAAAAAAAACTTGTAAAAAAAACGTTACTATTCTGGCAGCCGGGGTGCCGAAAAAATACTGTTAAATAACGGAAAATAACCATCTCATAAAAAATACGGTAATTTTCCATAATTAAAACACAGTTTTTTGCTCTAACTTTACATGAGATTTTGCTTTTTTTTTTTTTTTTTTTTTTTTTTTACTTTTTAATGTTTAATAAACAATATTTACATGTATTAAAACAATCAAATTACCTATAAATATATATGTTTATATAAATAATTTTCAATGAGACTCAGTTGTATAATCCACTGATAAAAACTGTATTTGGACAGTTTATCAGTGCTTATACATGTTATACATTCACAAAAATACATTTATTCAACATTTTTGTTGTGAAACCTCCTGTAATTACACAAGATATTTGTCAATTAACAAACAAGTCTTGTTAAACTTACAGAACAAATACTTCTTTTACGGTTAATTGTCAGTAATTTTATCTCAATTTTTTTTTTTTTTTTTTTTTTTTTTGCTTTTAACAGTATTAAACTTTAAATTAACAGTTTCATCTCATAAATAGAAAAGAAATATTTGTGAAATTATGATACATTTGCAAATGTATTTTAACTGTTTCTTCCAACTACGCAACATCTCCAAACTCAGATCTATGGTGTCCATAAATGAGCTCGAGATGATCGTTCACGCCTTTGTGTCTTTTGGCTTAGACTACTGCAACAGCCTGTTTACATGCTTAAACAAGAAGGAGCTGGCCCGTCTACAGTTTGTCCAGAACTCTGCTGCCAGGCTCCTGACCCGCACAAACAGGAGAACCCACATCACTCCCATCCTTAAATCTCTCCACTGGCTCCCTGTTCTATATCGTCTTCATTTCAAAATTCTTGTGCTAACTTTCCGGGCCCTACATGGCCAGGCCCCTGCATACATTGCTTCCCTGATCCAGCCCTACAGCTCGACTCGTAGCTTGAGGTCTTCAGGACAGCACCTGCTGATGGTTCCACACACCTGTTTTAGCACACGCGGTGACAGGTCTTTTAAAGCTGTGGCACCACGTCTATGGAATGACCTGCCTCTACACCTACGGTCCATGGACTCTGTAGAGAGCTTTAAGAAACACCTCAAAACCCTCCTGTTCAAAAAGGCTTTTTAGTCTCCCACCTGACCCAGGACCACCACAGACTGATTACACTCTATGTATTCATCATAACGTACTCCATGTGTCATCCCCCCCCCCAGTCTCTCTATATCTCTATCGCTCTCTCTTTTCTCCTCCTTTACTCTCTCTCTCTCTCTTTAACCCCAACTGGTCAAGGCAGACAGCCATCCTTCAGGAGTCTGGGTCTGCTCGAGGTTTCTGCTGTTAAAGGGAAGTTTTTCCTCGCCACTGTCACCAATCACAAGTGTTTGCTCCTGAAGGATTCTGTTGGGTCTCTGTAAACGTAATTTGATTCTGATTTGAATGATAAAGCACTTTATGACTCTGTCTGTGAAAAGTGCTCTATAAATAAAATTTACTTACTTACTTACTTACTTACTTAACTGTATTTTTCTGTGAAAAAGAAAAAAATTCTTTGAAAAATTGGAAATTTTATGGTTATTCACAGTTTCAGTTTTTTCATGTTATTTTACATTTGACGTGTAAAATCACAGTCTATTTTTGTCATGTCATTGATATTTTCCTGTATCTTAAAAATACAGGAAAAATCTGTAAAATAAACAGTGAAAATTCTGTTAAATTACAGATTTTTTTTTTTTACAGTGCAGAGGACAAATGCAGTAAAAAGATGTAGTGGGGTAGAAGTATGAAGTAATCTAAGATGGAAATACTCAAGTGCAGTAGTGTATAGTAACAAAGTACTGATATTTCACTACTGTACTCTGGGGTGCTGTAAAGGGGGGGTAGATATGACAAATTCATGGGGCCCAGCATTTGTGGGGGGGCCAATAGAGCAGTGGAGGAGGTCCAGTTCCATTATTTTGTCCAACCCCTGTACTTAAGTGTGACTTTCCAGTATCTTATACAACACTGTGTAAAACTTATGTTTTTTTTGTTTTGTTTTTTTTTTTTTATTCTCACACTTGGAAAAGCCACTACTGCCTTTGGTTGTTATTAACATTGACTTGTACTTTTCCTTTCATTACTTGAGTACATTTATTGTAGATTACTTGATATACTTAACTACAGTAAATACTAGATACTTTTACAATTCAGTCGGTGACTTGAACTTCTACCAAGGTCATTTTTTGGTAGGTACCTGTACTTCTAGCAAGTAACATCTAAAAAAAAAAGCTATACCTTGTCTGAACAAAAGAAAAAAGAGAAGTATACCTGTACTTCTACTTACGTGTAACTTTCCAGTATCTTATACAACACTGCTCATGTGTAAAACTTATATAATGCGTTTTTTTTTTTTTAGTCTCACACTTGAAAATGGTTGATTTACTTGTGTCTCCTGAGCCTGAGAATATTTGGCCTCAATGTAAGTAATATATAATAACAATGAATATATTTATAAATCAAATTGATATTTACGTTTGTCACCATGTTTATGGCAGGTCTTCCTGTGTAATCTCATGATAAAAAATAAACAAAATCATTGCATTTGTGATTTAATGGAAAACAAAGTAAATACTTGTCAAGTTTTGCGCAGATGTCTAATGGAAAAGCCACTACTGCCTTTGGTTGTTATTAACATTGACTTGTACTTTTCCTTTCATTACTTGAGTACATTTATTGTAGATTACTTGATATACTTAAGTACAGTAAATACTAGATACTTTTACAATTCAGTCGGTGACTTGAACTTCTACCAAGGTCATTTTTTGGTAGGTACCTGTACTTCTAGCAGGTAACATCTAAAAAAAAAAGCTATACCTTGTCTGAACAAAAGAAAAAAGAGAAGTATAC